>NC_042959.1:72302796-72480764 GCF_901001165.1 Salmo trutta | reverse complement strand
TCTCTCTCTCTCTCCCCATCTCTCTCTCCTCCCCATCTCTCTCTCTCCCCATCCTCTCTCTCTCTCTCCCATCTCTCTCTCTCTCTCCATCTCTCTCTCTCTATCTCCCCCATCTCTCTCTCTCTCTCTCTCTTCCCCATCTCTCTCTCTCTCTCTCTCCCCATCTCTCCTCTCTCTCTTCCCCATCTCTCTCTCTCTCTCTCTCTCTCTCTCTCTCTCTCCTCCTCTCTCTCTCAGAGGTATGTGGGAAGTGTGGTGAGGCTCTGTCTCGTTCCCAGCCTGCAGTGAGAGCTATGAACAAACTCTTCCACTCTGACTGTTTCTGCTGCATGAGCTGCCATCGCCCCCTGCAGGGCATGCAGTTCTACGACAAGGACGGGACGCCACAGTGTGAGGACTGCTACACTGTGAGTGTACACACACACATGCACACACACGCGCACACACGTACACACACACACACACACACAGACAGCAATTACATGCACAAAAAGCTTACAGTAATTCATTAACTCTCACACACAAAGACATGTAACTTGTTTGCTCTCTCTCCCACCCTCCTGTCTGTGTGTCTCTACAGAGTTCTCTGGCGGTGTGTTCTCGGTGCGGGGAGCGTATTACAGACCGTGTGTTGAAGGCGGTGGGCCAGTGTTTCCATGCCCATTGTTTCCGCTGCTGCACCTGCGCCTGCAGCCTGGAGGGGGCGCCCTTCATCACCGATGACGACAACAACCCATACTGTGTCCCAGACTACCACAGGTACGGCCTCTCATCTCCTTTTCTTTCTCTCTGTCTCTCTCAGGTATTGTCCTCTCTGTGTGTGTGTGTGTGTGTGTGTGTGTGTGTGTGGTACAGGGCTAATGTCCTCTCTGTCCCCCTGCCTGTAGGCGTTTCTCTCCCCTGTGTGTGAGCTGTAATGAGCCCATAGTTCCTGACGCCGGCAGTCAAGAGACCGTCAGAGTCGTGGCCCTCGACAAGAACTTCCACCTCAAGTGCTACCGCTGTGAGGTAAGGACAACAGACCTGCTACATCTAAAGTACTACCGCTGTGAGGTAAGGACAACAGACCTGCTACATCTAAAGTACTACCGCTGTGAGGTAAGGACAACAGACCTGCTACATCTAAAGTACTACCGCTGTGAGGGTAAGGACAACAGACCTGCTACATCTAAAGTACTACCGCTGTGAGGTAAGGACAACAGACCGGCTACATCTAAAGTACTACCGCTGTGAGGTAAGGACAACAGACCTGCTACATCTAAAGTACTACCGCTGTGAGGTAAGGACAACAGACCTGCTACATCTAAAGTACTACCGCTGTGAGGTAAGGACAACAGACCTGCTACATCTAAAGTACTACCGCTGTGAGGTAAGGACAACAGACCTGCTACATCTAAAGTACTACCGCTGTGAGGTAAGGACAACAGACTGCTACATCTAAAGTGCTACCGCTGTGAGGTAAGGACAACAGACCTGCTAACATCAAGTGCTACCGCTGTGAGGTAAGGACAACAGACCTGACATAAGTACTACGCTGTGAGGTAAGGACAACAGACCTGCTACATCTTAAAGTACTACCGCTGTGAGGTAAGGACAACAGACCTGCTAATCTAAAGTACTACCGCTGTGAGGTAAGGACAACAGACCTGCTACATCTAAAGTACTACCGCTGTGAGGTAAGGACAACAGACCTGCTACATCTAAAGTACTACCGCTGGTGAGGTAAGGACAACAGACCTGCTACATCTAAAGTACTACCGCTGTGAGGTAAGGACAACAGACCTGCTACATCTAAAGTACTACCGCTGTGAGGTAAGGACAACAGACCTGCTACATCTAAAGTGCTACCGCTGTGAGGTAAGGACAACAGACCTGCTACATCTAAAGTGCTACCGCTGTGAGGTAAGGACAACAGACCTGCTACATCTAAAGTACTACCGCTGTGAGGTAAGGACAACAGACCTGCTACATCTAAAGTACTACCGCTGTGAGGTAAGGACAACAGACCTGCTACATCTAAAGTACTACCGCTGTGAGGTAAGGACAACAGACCTGCTACATCTAAAGTACTACCGCTGTGAGGTAAGGACAACAGACCTGCTACATCTAAAGTACTACCGCTGTGAGGTAAGGACAACAGACGTAAAGATAAACTCCTGAAGATGTATTATAAAGAGCTGGTTAAATGTCGAAACAGTTTGAATGGTGTCCCCCGAGTGTTTTGGATGTAAATGTTTTCCAGTGACCTTCTGCACATCCTGAAGTCTCTCTTCCTGGTTGCAGGATTGTTCCCGCCCCCTCTCCATAGAGGCGGACGCAGATGGCTGCTACCCATTGGACGGCAGGATCCTGTGCATGAAGTGCCACACCCAGCGGGCCAAGGCTATGCAGTGATTGGTAGACACATCTGTTATTCAAGTCGAACTTTGAACCAAATCCAAGGCACAGGATCCATTCAGCTTCCACCGTTCTGTCTTTGCAACAGGGCTTTACTTGTGCGCTGTGTGTGTGTGTGTGTGTGTGTGTGTGTGTGTGAGTGAGTGAGTGAGTTCATGAGTGAAAGCGAGTATGTTTGCATGCAGATGTCGTTATGTCTCTCTCCTCTTTCTGCTTATTCCCCCTCTCAGTCCAGAGGTAATGTACTGCACTGAGATAGACTTCCTCCTCCCCTCCTTCTCCCCTTGTGTTAATGCCAGTCTTATCAAGGCCATTTTTTGTTTACGCTAAAATACCCAGCATGACTTGCACAAGTATAGCTTAGTCATGGGCTGTGTCCCAACAGTCAAAGATGGTTTCCTCTCCTCTTCTCTCTCCACTGATAGGAAAACATGTTGAGAAGGTTTCAGCCATACAACTTTGATTTGTCTTTCACTTTCAGTGGTATGGAAGGAAAAGAGTGGAACTATTTCTGAGTATTTGAGACATAGTTAACAGTAAGGTGAAGTTGCCCCTAAATGCTGATCTTGGGTCAGTTCTGCAATTCCCCCTACTGATTATGGTTAGGTATGGGGAAAGCAAATTGACTTTAGATCTGGGCTTACTGGCAACTTTTTACCAGTAGTTTAGTGTAACCCCCTGACCCCAGTGCACGAGGAGTTGAACAAAAGTTTAAGGTGGACTAATTCATGTTCCCCTGCACCTCCCATAGGGCTGAGCTCTGGTGGGCTGGTGGTACCTGAATCACTTTGGGAGTTGTAGTGCCTGCAAACATACAAGTTGCTTAACTGCCTTTAGAGTGCTTTCTATAGAACTACATATCCCATCAGACATGATGTAGCAGAGCAGTGTGCTGTGGGAAATGTAGTTCCTCTTGGGCTAAGAACTGAGTGCAAAAAAACGAACAAAAATATGTGAATGTCGCTCTCGTTTGTTTTTGTTGTGTGCGTTTGTTGCTTTATAGGCATGCATAGCTACAGATCACTGTCAGTTACTCTCACCAGTTTATCAAACACAGAATGAGGGTACAATACGATCAAAATGACCATTTATTTCTTTGTCAAAAGAATAGAAGATTTAAGATCATGATTAGAGACACTACCAAGAACAAAGGTCAAAAGTTTGCCAAGCACAGATTCCATTCCTATGATCTCCTCATGTTAAATAATTAGAGTGCTGTAGTTTAAAGAGGACCACATGGCTTAGAACAGAATCTACGCTCCAGGCAGAAGTTGCTCTTAACTGCTAGGATCAGATTACCCTGCCCCATCCCTAATCATAATTCAAAGAGGATGGAGGGAAACATTGGATCCTGGATCAGTAGTTAGGGGCAACTTCCAGGACCTATAGGATGATACTATCATCCTCGAGGAAGTATGCGTTCAAGAGCGCTTATCTAGTGTGCAGGTGAGTTAAGATATCTAATGAGTAACATAGATATAGAGATATTACCTCTCATTAATTTAATTCACCTAAAGGTAAACTCATGGATTTTTGCACTATACATCTGCATTTACAAATGCTTAGTATTTTGTGCATTTGCAGCTCTCTGAATAATGTAATAGAACTGATTCTGAATCAGGGTTTTAAGTATTATAAACATGCAGCAGATCAAATGGCCAGTCTGTTTTCCAGTAGAGTATAGTAGGTCATTGACTGTAGCAGCAGCATGTAGATCAAACCAATACAGTTCAAGGTGTTGGTAACACATCACTCAAATGCATCACACTTTAAATTCACTGCCTTTATTTTTGTGGAATTCACTTCAATTTTGAATCATGTTTTTTGTGTGCTTTACACAGTATATTGTTCCTTTCTCATAATACTCCAATGAATACCACTGTTTCCATTATTCAGCTTAGTGTTATTTTATGTCTTGATATCAGTTATATTTACTCTGCTAATAATCTTACCATACTGTATTTCATTGAAGTACTTATTTTCAGTGATTTTTCTGTGAAACTTGGTGAGTTGCCATTTCCACCCTAGTGTTCCTCTCCTGTTCAGACTGGTTTGGCACCGAACACCCATCCTTCCACATTCCTCAGTCTGGCATAGCAACATAACCCTAATGACCAAACTAACATCCTAAACCATATGGCCAAATACGACTCAATATGCATGTTATCTGGGTCGTCGGTATCATCTTTAGTATTCTGTTGTTTTTCGGTTTTTATTTGCACACATGATTCCACCTTTGTGACCATGCCTTTGTCATCACTGTCAGACCATTGGTGTGTGATGATGCCTTCAAAAACACCACTTTGCTCATTTATTTAATGATGATTGCCTTGTTCTTTTCATATAGTTCTTATAAATTCCTCTTATATTTGTGTGTATGTTTACGGTTCCAAACATGCCAACATTAATTACCAGTACATGTCATTCTTTTTCTTCTTTAATTTTACTGTACTCAAAATAAAACTGCTAATTGCCTAAGTCCTGTGTGGTTTTATTGTGCCTGTTTGGCATTTACAATAATTAAGTTTATCCCTGGAAGTTATTGTTCAGTATTGTCCTCATCCTCTCACATCAAAAACAGTATTTCTCTCTTCCTCCATGTCACGTGTCCTCCACTATGCTATCAGTGACGTGTTCCATTGCCAGATGACCTCTAGAACACCCTCGCTCTCTCTATCAATTCATACCAGACCCTCTGCTGCACTGATAGTGACACGGGTAGACGGCTGTGTGTGCACTGTTTTTGCATTTGAGAACATGTTGGTCCTCTCGATGCAGGGTAACAATGTGTCCTCTTAACGTTTTGACTTTTTCTGTGTTTCAGAGTTCTGCTGATTTTATTGGCTCTGTACCGACCTGTTGCTTAGGGACATTATATTCTCATTAATTACATTTGAATGACATTTCAGTTAAAACTTAGTCATTTTAGGGTTGTGGTTTGAAGAGGATTCCTCCTACACATCAAACACACCCACGTGCATGTCACAGTCTAAATGGATCCACAGTGCCACCTAATAATGTAGCAGAGAGAGAGGTAGGCTGCCAGGTCAACTCTGTTTATCAGAACGTCAGAGGAGAGAGAGCCGAGATGACAGCTGGCTGATGGAGGGAGAGATAGAGGTCTGGAGGCTACGTGTGTGGGAGAAATGAGAAACATCAGATGCTGCAACAACCTAAACCCAGACAGACAGAACAAGACATAACAGAGTATGGCAGAAATCCCAGCAGAGCCTGAATTAAAAGTCCTTCTGCAGGTTTGACCTATCTCATGAAATGTTATGAAGTTTATGCTGATCCTAGGTGATGTCAAATCGGTGTGTTGGCCCTTTCTACTTAATGCATCAGTTTTTTGGGTTTTGGGAGGGGGGGGTGTTAGAGCAAGCTCTCAATTCCCTGCGTCTCATACTATACATTTCAAGTTGTATAGAGTGTCTTCCTTTTAATGTGGTATTACATGTATATGGTGGACAAGATGGGTTATAAGATTGTCAAGTGTCAAATTTGTCTTAAAGTAGAAATGTGTATCATGGTAATCCTGATATGAAACTGACTATCCTTCAATTTTGTTTAGATTGAACTGCAGCCCCCTTCTAATACCCTTTCTGAGCCCCAGCCTCAGCTCCAGTCCCAACTACATCCTCTCTCTGAGCCCCAGACCCTACCCCAGCCTGATACCCTTCCCCAGGCTTGGCCCCAGCCCCTACCCCAGCCTGATACCCTTCCCCAGGCCCTACCCCAGCCTGATACCCTTCCCCAGGCTTGGCCCCAGCCCCTACCCCAGCCTGATACCCTTCCCCAGCCTGATACCCTTCCCCAGCACCTACCCCAGCCTGATACCCTTCCCCAGCCCCTACCCCAGCCTGATACCCTTCCCCAGGCTTGGCCCCAGCCCCTACCCCAGCCTGATACCCTTCCCCAGCCTGATACCCTTCCCCAGCCCCTACCCCAGCCTGATACCCTTCCCCAGCCCCTACCCCAGCCTGATACCCTTCCCCAGGCTTGGCCCCAGCCCCTACCCCAGCCTGATACCCTTCCCCAGGCTTGGCCCCAGCCCCTACCCCAGCCTGATACCCTTCCCCAGGCTTGGCCCCAGCCCCTACCCCAGCCGGATAGCCTTCCTGAGCCCCAGCCCCTACCCCAGCCGGATAGCCTTCCTGAGCCCTAGCCCCTACCCCAGCTGGATAGCCTTCCTGAGCCCCAGCCCAATACCCTTCCTGATAACCTTCCTGAGCCCCAGCGCAATACCCTTCCTGATAACCTTCCTGAGCCCCAGCCCCTACCCCAGCCGGATAGCCTTCCTGAGCCCCAGCCCCAGTCTGAAGAGGTGAAGCCCTGGGTGTGGACACATCACCGCATACTCCTTCTCTTCCTCCTGGCATCCTCCTCCTGCATCTCCATACTGGGCCTGGCCTACTACTCCCAGCAGCACCGCCCACCAGAGAGCACACCGCCAGCCTCTCCTCCATGTACCTCCCCGGCTTGTCACAGAGCTACCGCCTGTCTGCCCGTCTCAGTCGACCCCTTCACTCAGCCCTGTGACTACTTCCTGTTTCCCTGTGGGTCTGAGGGGGTGTCTCTGTCCACCAGGGGGAGACAGAGGGGCAAGGGCGTCCCCCTACACCCACAGGGTCACGAGCTGGGCAGTAGAGGCAGAGAAAGAGGGAGGAAGGAGAGAGAGACAGGCAAAGACATAAGAGAAAAGGTTCCAGCAGACAGAATGCCAGACAGACAGACTGCACTACTGCTGACAATGAGGGAGATTTTGGGTGAGAATCTAAGAATGTTGCTCTGTTGATCCTCTGTAGATTTTGTACCGGTTCTTTGGGACAACCATTTAAATAGAACTGCTGAAACCGTTTCCATAACAGGACCTTTCATCCTCACAATGAAACGTTGATATAATGTTCCTCTGTCAGAAGCTGAGGTCCACTCCAGCCCGGGTAACTTAGAACATACAGGCCTTTTACTTTGCTATCTTTCCTGTATGGACACTGGCCCCACAGAGACTGCCGGGCCAGAAGCCTTCCTCAGGCTAGTCCACAAGGTCAGATCACTGGAATAGATTGGTGGGGTATGGTGACGGATTACACCCCCCCCCCTCAAATGTATTGATGAATTGCATTTATGTGAACTACAGTATTAATGATTTTCAAATGTGAAATATTATTTTTATCAACAAAATACAAGATAACTACTTCATAAATGTGATATTACATTACAAGTGTGTTGAAATTGTAATATCTGTTTCCTCTAGGCAGAGGAGCTGATTCAGAATGTCTATTCCTCCAAGTCCAAACTACCTGATCTCAGGTGGAGAGATGAGGAGTCTCGCATGTCTGTTTTGAATAAGGTAAAAGGTCAACGGTGGATGTAATTTAGTGGAACTGTTATTTAAAAACAACTGTGTATTCATTGTCCACTTGAAATGAACAATCTGTTTCCCAGATTCAGTCTCTAACTCCAAGACTTTCAACTAAAAACATTTTCAGGGAAGCTGAACTCAACCAACTGTATTCAAAAGTAGAGTATTTTATTGTAGTGGAACTAGTCTACATTGCCAATAAGATATAGGATTTCTTCATCAATATCACTAATGAATCATATTACCAGTGATGATAATACATTGTACTATATACGTACTGGTAGTTCAATTTCACCCATTTATTTTATTAATAGGTGACAATTGACGAACACAAGTATTTTTCCATCGACATCCAGTCTCTCTCCCTCCAGCGCCAGAGATCAAGCGAACTCTTTTCCCAGACTGAAGGAGATGATAGGTGAGAGCCCAGTTGTCATGAAAAGTCTATGTGATTTGGTTTGGGTAGATATGTGTTATTAATATGAGAATTGAGCATTCTCTCTCTCTCTGTCTCTCCATCTTCTCCTCCAGTTGGTCCATCACTCCATTTCTCTCCATCAATGAGCTAGTCTTTCCCATGGGGATGTTTGTCCAGCCTCTCTTCCACCCTACCTATCCCAGGTAACCCAAAGTCATATGTTTACTATCACATAATAAACAATAATAACCAAGTAGTCTTATTGAGATAAAGAATCTCATTCCTTAAAGTGTTTTGTTGAGTATTTGCATGTTTTTGTGTCAGGGCCATCAACTTCGGGGTTTTGGGGTCTCTGATGGCCAAAGATATTCTCCATCTCCTTCTACCCTTCTAAGACAAATAGTCTCAATGAATTACTCTCTGATTGTAATGCAGTTAATGAAATTATGTGCAGAGTTTGCATTTTGCACACATTTATGTGCGTGCGTGCGTGCGTGTGTGTGTGTTTATACATGATGCATGTGTGTGCCCTGACTGTTCACCCTGTGCTTTAGTCCATTCTCAGAGTGTGTCTCCCAGGTCCATAGCAGAGTGTGTGTGGTCCCAGTACCTGAGTATGAGAGAGGAGTCGTTCTCGCTGTCACCAGCACAGCAGCAGGAGATGTGGGTGCAGTACTCTGCTCTGCAGATTGCACTACAGGTCAGTTTTTAGAATTCCACATCTATTCTAGGCTATTTCAATTTCAGCACCTTAGTTGTTTTGGTTGATATCAGAGACATACTATATTTTGGTTGGTATCAGAGGCATACTATGTTTTGGTTGGTATCAGTGGCATACTATGTTTTGGTTGGTATCAGAGGCATACTATGTTTTGATTGATATCAGAGGCATACTATGTTTTGGTTGGTATCAGAGACATACTATGTTTTGATTGATATCAGAGGCATACTATGTTTTGGTTGGTATCAGAGGCATACTATGTTTTGATTGATATCAGAGGCATACTATGTTTTGATTGGTATCAGAGGCATACTATGTTTTGGTTGGTATCAGAGGCATACTATGTTTTGGTTGGTATCAGAGGCATACTATGTTTTGGTTGATATCAGAGGCATACTATGTTTTGGTTGGTATCAGAGGCATACTATGTTTTGGTTGGTATCAGAGGCATACTATGTTTTGGTTGGTATCAGAGGCATACTATGTTTTGGTTGGTATCAGAGGCATACTATGTTTTGGTTGGTATCAGAGGCATACTATGTTTTGGTTGATATCAGAGGCATACTATGTTTTGGTTGGTATCAGAGGCATACTATGTTTGTCAAAGCTTTATCTACTTTTTTCTCTCTCTTTATCCTTTACTCTCTGTGTCTCTATTTCTCTGTGTCTCAGGCTTACAATCAGAGTTTGAAGAAGTATCCTGGGGACTCCTCTCTAACATTCATCTGTTCCTTACTTCATTCACTCAGGTAAGGATAACAGAACAGTAACAGAACAATAATTGCAGATGTCTAAAAGGTTCACTTTACCATGGATATGAAGGTCCTACTAATGGATGTTTTCCTTCCTATAATTGTATTGATATTATCTTCTTTCAGATCAACTGCGACTCTGACCTGTACCATGAGTTCATGCCCTTTGAACCTTCCTTTCTGGTTACTGTCATCTGTGGGTACTCTGACCTCTGCCTTATGACTCTCTCCTTCCCCAACAAACCCCAGCAGCACCTCTTAGGGACATGCTGACCTACAGATCTACAGTAACATCTCCTACTGAACAAAAAATGCAGAGCCATTGATGAACACACAAGACTGTGATTTTAACGGATCGGTGTCCCCCAGCGCGGGACGGTTGCGCTATCGTAGGCTAATGTGATTAGCATGAGGTTGTAAGTAAAAAATCTCAGGACATAGACATATCTGATATGGGCAGAAATCTTAAAATCTTGTTAATCTAACTGCACTGTCCAATGTACAGTAGCTATTACAGTGAAATAATACCATTACTATTGTTTGAGGAGAGTGCACAATTATAAACTTGAAAATGTTTTAATAAACCAATTAGGCACATTTGGGCAGTCTTGATACAACATTTTGAACATATGTGCAATGGTTCATTGGATCAGTCTAAAACTTTGCACATACATTGCTGCCATCTAGTGGCCAAAATAATACATTATGGCCTTTCACTTGCATTTTAAAGATGGTGGTACAAGGGGGAAAAAAAGCTTTTTTTTGTTGTATTACCTTTTACCTAACGTGTTTTAACCTGTTATGGCTAGGGGGCAGTATTTTCACGGCTGGATAAAAAACGTACCCGATTTAATCTGATTATTAGTCCTGCCCAGAAACTGGAATATGCATATAATTATTAGCTTTGGAGAGAAAACACTCCAAAGTTTCTGAAACTGTTTGAATGGTGTCTGTGAGTATAACAGAACTCCTATGGCAGGCAAAAACCTGAGATGCTTCTGTTCAGGAAGTACCCTGTCTGAACATTTCTTGCCCTTCTTTATTATCTCTATCGTTTACAAAGGATCTCTGCTCTTACGTGACACTTCACACGTCTCCAATGAGGTCTCATAGCCCGGGAAAAACAGGAATGACGTAATTCAAAGCCCTGGCTGAAACAAAGGAGAGCAAAAGCTAAGTGGTCACTCAATGGACTAAGCCTTAGGCGCGTGACACGCCCCGCCCCCGGCTTTCGGTTTTTTCCTCAGTTTACAGACAGGCAGATTCCCGGTCGGAATATTATCGCTTCTCTACGAGATAAATTGCATAAATATTGGTTTTAAACAGCGGTTGACATGCTTCGAAGTACGGTAATGGAATATTTAGAAATTTTTTGTCATATTTTGCGTCATGCTCGTGGCCGAGATTTAGCGTGGGATAGTGTCTAGAACGCACGAACAAAACGTCGCTGTTTGGATATAACGATGGATTATTTGGGACCAAACCTACATTTGTTATTGAAGTAGAAGTCCTGGCAGTGTATTCTGATGAAGAACAAGCAAGGTAAGAACATTTTTCTTATAGGAAATGTGATTTTGGTGAAGGCTAAACTTGCAGGGTGTCTAAATAGCTAGCCCTGTAACGCCGGGCTATGTACTTACATTATTGCAAAATGTGCTTCATCCGAAAAGCTATTTTAAAATCGGACATATCGCGTGCATAGAGGAGTTCTGTATCTATAATTCTTAAAATAATTGTTATGCTTTTTGTGAACGTTTATCGTGAGTAATTTAGTAAAATCACCGGAAGTGTTCGGTGGGAATGCTAGTTCTGAACGTCACATGCTAATGTAAAAAGCTGGTTTTTGATATAAATATGAACTTGATTGAACAGACATGCATGTATTGTATAACACAATGTCCTAGGTGTGTCATCTGATGAAGATCATCAAAGGTTAGTGCTGCATTTAGCTATGGTTTGGGTTTATGTGACATGATATGCTAGCTTGAAAAATGGCTGTGTGATTATTTCTGGCTGGGTACTCTGCTGACATAATCTAATGTTTTGCTTTCGCTGTAAAGCCTTTTTGAAATCGGACAGTTTGGTTAGATAAAGGAGAGTCTTGTCTTTAAATAGCTGTAAAATAGTCATATGTTTGAAAAGTGTAAGTTTTCGGATTTAGAGGAGTTTGAATTTCGCGCCCCGCCCATCATTGGATATTGGAGCAATCGTTCCGCTAGCGGAACGTGTAGATGTAAGAGGTTTTAAGAGGGCAATAGCACAGAACACTAAGTCCAAATGCAACTGGCAGGAGAGTTGATTATTCATTAGGCACATCCATCCAGTCTCTTGTGACATCCTGTATATGGGAGATTTGTTTCTGGGTTCTGAGATAAAACTATCCATATTGTCTGTGGTTTATTTAAAACTGCAGTATGTAACAAACACCTTGTTATCCATAAGGATACTATTAGTTATGTTTGGAGGTTCTGGTCTGCTGACCTTAATTAAGTGTAGGGGAGAGTGTGTCTGCCAGTTTAGATGGTGCCAAAGACACAAACAGTGTTGAAAAAGTGTGTATGAATAGTGTGTGGATGTAGAGTTGAAGTCGGAAGTTTACATACACTTTAGCCAAATACATTTAAACTCAGTTTTTCCCAATTCCTGACATTTAATCCTAGTTAAATTCCCTGTCTTAGGTCAGTTAGGATCACCACTTTATTTTAAGAATGTGAAATGTCATAATAGTAGAGAATGATTTATTTCAGCTTTTATTTATTTCATCACATTCCTAGTGGGTCAGACGTTTACTTACACTCAATTAGTATTTGGTAGCATTGCCTTTAAATTATTTAACTTGGGTCAAACGTTTCGGGTAGCCGTCCACAAGCTCCCCACAATAAGTTGGGTGAATTTTGGCCCATTCCTCCTGACAGAGCTGGTGTAACTGAGTCAGGTTTGTAGGCCTCCTTGCTCGCACACGCTTTTTCAGTTCTGCCCACAAATGTTCTATAGGATTGAGGTCCGGGCTTTGTGATGGCCACTCCAATACCTTGACTTTGTTGTCCTTAAGCCATTTTTCCACAACTTTGGAAGTATGCTTGGGGTCATTGTCCATTTGGAATACCCATTTGTGACCAAGCTTTAACTTCCCGACTGATGTCTTGAGATGTTGCTTCAATATAACCACATAATTTTCCTACTTCATGATGACATGCATTTTGTGAAGGGCACCAGTCCCTCCTGCAGCAAAGCACCCCCACAACATGATGCTGCCAGCCCCGTGCTTCACGTTTGGGATGGTGTTCTTTGGCTTGCAAGCCTCCCCCTTTTTCCTCCAAACATAACGATGGTCATTATGGCCAAACAGTTCTATTTTTGTTTCATCAGACCAGAGGACATTTCTCCAAAAAGTACGATCTTTGTCCCCATGTGCAGTTGCAAACCATAGTCTGGCTTTTTTATGGCGGTTTTGGAGCAGTGGCTTCTTCCTTGCTGAGCGGCCTTTCAGGTTATGTCGATTATAGGACTCGTTTTACTGTGGATATAGATACTTTTGTACCAGTTTCCGCCAGCATCCTCACAAGGTCTTTTGCTGTTGTTATGGGATAGATTTGCACTTTTTTGCACCAAAATACGTTCATCTCTAGGAGACAGAACGCGTCTCCTTCCTGAGCAGTATAACGGCTGCGTGGTCCCATGGTGTTTATACTTGCATACTATTGTTTGTACAGATGAACGTGGTACCTTCAGGTGTTTGGAAATTGCTCCCAAGGATGAACCAGACTGGTGGAGGTCTACAATTTATTTTCTGAGGTCTTGGCTGATTTCTTTTGATTTTCCCATGATGTCAAGCAAAGAGGCACTGAGTTTGAAGGTAAGCCTTGAAATACATCCACAGGTACACCTCCAATTGACTCAAATAATGTCAATTAGCCTATCAGAAGCTTCTAAAGCCATGACATCCTTTTCTGAAAATGTTTGTTGTTTAAAGGCAGTCAACTTAGTGTATGTAAACGTCTGATACAGTGAATTATAAGTGAAATAATCTGTCTGTAAACAATTGTTGGAAAAATGACTTGTGTCATGCACAAAGTAGATGTCCTAACTGACTTGCCAAAACTATAGTTTGTTAACAAGACGTTTGTGGAGTGGTTGAAAAACGAGTTTTAATGACTCCAACCTAAGTGTACTGTATGTAAACTTCCGACTTCAACTGTAACTAAATAAGGAAAGTGGATACCTAGACAGATGTACAACTGAATGCATTCAACTGAAATGTGTCTTCCGCATTTAACCCCAACCCTCGGAATCGGTGAGGTTTGGTCATAGATGTGTGGCTGATAATTCTACAAAAGAAAGTTGCATTTTTTTATGTTTAGGGGATTGTATTTCTTATGGAGTAATCAACGTATACATTTAATATGTGTTTGTTAAACAACATGTTTATAATAGCTAGGTTAAAACTGTGGACAGGCAAGCTGTTAGGACTAGTAATTGGGAGCTTTTTAGGTTAGGTTATTTGATTGTAAAAAGTTTCCTTCTAATTCCATTGTCATACATTTTATCTCCGGCCTGAAAGCTACAGAAAAGGCCACATACTCTTTCTACCATATACTATATCTGCTACATTATTTGTGTTAGATTAATGTTTTGACGGAATGTTGGTGGAGCCCTGCGTCTCTCCAACAGCACCTTGGAGAGGCGGCTGGGAATGGACATGATGCCTTAAGACAAAAAGTGGGCACTGCCTTTCATAGGGCTGCATCAGCGCTCACCTAAAAATACCATATGCCACTGTTTGAGATAATTCTGCCCAAAATCAATGACAGTTTATGTGAGGTTTTATCTGTTGTTCGAGGTACGTCTTTGTCAGTTCACCTCAGAAAATGCTGTCCTCGTCAATCTGCCGCCATAGACGACTGCCTGCTGCCTCGTTATTGAAATGAGCGGTAGAACCTTGGCAAAACTCCTCCATCAGTATGACGCGTTATTCCGGCGACTACCATCCGGAAGCAACATGGAAGCACACAGTGGTGACAAGCGTGGTCTTGAGCATTTAGACGAATATGAACCCAAACCAGCAAAACATATGCGTAGCCTGCACGATCGCATGGCGGAAAGGCGACTAGTAGTTATTTTAGAGGGGGCAACGCTGGAAACGGTGAAGGTAAAGACGAGTATTTCGCTATTCACTTTCGCCATCTAACTGCTGTGTTTGCAAACTAACGTTACCGCTAGCTGCGTTAATGGATATAAACAATTTAGATAGCTTCCTGTTCAACCAGACTTGCCTGGTAGATGTGTGATATGACTATTGCATTCTGCACGGTAACTGTTTTTGTGACAATGAATGAACCAGGATGAAACTATTTGCTATTGGTTAGCTCCTGCCTGCAGGCCCACTGATGCATGTCCAAACGCAGGGTTTCCCAAACTCGGTCCTGGGTCCCCCTGGGTACATGTTTTGGTTTTTGCCCTAGCACTACACAGGATGTCAATCATGTTGTACTCTTTCCACTCAGGTTGGCAAGACATTTGAACTGCTGAACTGTGACCAACACAAGGGCATGATCATTAAAAGTGGACGGGACCCTGGGAAGATTAGACCTGACATTACACATCAGGTAAGCTGTCATTTTCACATTGACCCTGGAACACCAGTCATCTTTCTTCTTCGCTCCTCTAACCCAGCCATATCCTGTAATTGTTCCCCAGTGTTTGTTGATGCTGATGGACAGTCCATTGAACAGGGCAGGTCTCCTGCAGGTTTACATCCACACAGAGAGGAACGCCTTGATTGAGATCAACCCACAGACACGCATCCCCCGAACATTCAACCGCTTCTGTGGCCTCATGGGTAAGCCTGTTATGTTCTGCTTAATTTCTCTTCATACATTCACTCTCTTACCATTCTTCTCTCCAATCAATCAATCAAATGTATTTATTAAGCCCTTTTTACATCAACTGATGTCACAAAGTGCTGTACAGAAACCCAGCCTAAAACCCCAAACAGCAAGCAATGCAGATGTGGAAGCATGGTGGCTAGGAAAAACTCCACAGAAAGGCCGGAACCTAGGAAGAAACCTAGAGAGGAGCCAGGCTCTGAGGGGTGGCCAGTCCTCTTCTGGCTGTTCCGGGTGGAGATTATAACAGAACATGGCCCAAGATGTTCAAACGTTCATAGATGACCAGCAGGGTTAAATAATAATAATCACAGTGGTTGTAGAGGGTGCAACAGGTCAGCACCTCAGGAGTAGATGTCAGTTGGCTTTTCATAGCCGATCATTCAGAGTTAGAGACAGCAGGTGCGGTAGAGAGAGAGAGAGGGTCCAAAACAGCAGGTCCGGGACAAGGTAGCATGTCCAGTGAACAGGTCAGGGTTCTATAGCCGCAGGCAGAACAGTTGAAACTGGCGCAGCAACATGACTAGGTGGACTGGGGACAGCAAGGAGTCATCAGGCAAGGTAGTCCTGAGGAGGAGGGGGGAGAGAGAGAAAATACACTTAAATTCACACAGGACACCGGATAAGACATGAGAAATACTCCAGATATAACAGCCTGACCCTAGCCCCCCGACACAAACTATTGCATCATAAATACTGGAGGCTGGGACAGAAGGGGTCGGGAGACACTGGCCCTGTCCGACTATACCCCCGGACAGGGCCAAACGGGCAGGATATAACTTTACCCACTTTGCAAAAGCACAGATCCCTCTAGTGGTGTGGGGGATCTTCAACCGCCAACCTACTACCCTGAGACAAGGCTGAGTATAGCCCACAAAGACCTCCCCCACGGCACAAACCCGAGGGGGACACCAATCCGGAAAGGAAGATCACGTCAGTGACTCAATCCACTCAAGTGACGCACCCCTCCTAGGTACGACATGGAAGAGCACCAGTAAGCCAGTGACTCAGCCCCCGTAATAGGGTTAGAGGCAGAGAATCCCAGTGGAGAGAGGGGAACCGGCCAGGCAGAGACAGCAAGAGCGGTTAGTTGCTCCCGTGCCTTTCCGTTCACCTTCACACTCCTGGGCCAGGCTACACTCAATCATAGGACCTACTGAAGAGATGAGTCTTCAATATAGACTTAAAGGTCGAGACTAGAGGTCGACCGATTAATCGGAATGGCCGATTTCAAGTTTTCATAACAATCGGTAATCAGTATTTTTGGCCACCGATTTGGCCCTTTTTACACCTTTATTTAACTATGCAAGTCAGATTAAGAACACATTCTTATTTTCAATGACGGCCTAGGAACGGGGGTTAACTGCCTTGTTCAGGGGGGATTCGTTTTTGCAACCTTCGGTTACTAGTCCAACGCTCTAACCACCTGCCTTACATTGCACTCCACGAGGAGCCTGCATGGCAGGCTGACTACCTGTTACGCGAGGGCAGCAAGAAGCCAAGGTAAGTTGCTAGCTAGCATTGAACTTATCTTATAAAAAAACTATCAATCTTAACATAATCACTAGTTAATTACACATGGTTGATATTACTAGTTTATCTAACGTGTCCTGCGTTGCATATAATCGATGCGTTGCCTGTTAATTTCTCATTGAATCACAGCCTAATTCGACAAACGGGTGTTGATTTAACAAGCACATTTGCGAAAAAAGCACTGTCGTTGCACCAATGTACCTAACCATAAACATCAATGCCTTTCTTTAAAATCAATACACAGAAGTAAATATTTTTAAACCTGCATATTTAGTTAATATTGCCTGCTAACATGAAATTGTGTCACATCTCCAGCGTTCATTGCACGCAGAGTCAGGGTATATGCAACAGTTTGGGCCGCCTGGCTCGTTGCGAACTAATTTGCCAGAATTTTACGTAATTATGACATAACATTGAAGGTTGTGCAATGTAACAGGAATGTTTAGACTTAGGGATGCCACCCGTTAGATAAAATACGGTACGGTTCCGTATTTCACTGAAAGAAAAAACTTTTGTTTTCGAGATGATAGTTTCCGGATTCGACCATTTTAATGACCTAGGGCTCGTATTTCTGTGTGTTTATTATATTATAATTAAGTCTATGATTTGATAGAGCAGTCTGACTGAGCGGTGGTAGGCACCAGCAGGCTCATAAGCATTCATTCAAACAGCACTTTCGTGCGTTTTGCCAGCAGACCTTCGCTGTGCTTCAAGCATTGTGCTGTTTATGACTTCAACCCGGGTGGGTATAATTTGTGGAATGTTCCAACAGAAATCTATTCCAAAAACTTGGTAAATAAAAAGATTGCAAAAAAACAACGCATACAAAGTTGTATAGCGGCAGAATAAGATACCGGGTAGGGAGTGGTCTATTTCATTGCGCTTTTCACTCATCACGTTTATTCCGAAAATGTCTGTCCTCACATGTCTGTTTGCCTATGGACAAACATTAAGAATAAGCTACGTGGTGAGTTGATGCCTATTCGGCAGCAAGTTAGCTACAGTGCCTTGCCAAAGTATTCGGACCCCTTGAACTTTTCGACCTTTTGCCACATTTCAGGCTTCAAACATAAAGATATAAAACTGTAATTTTTTGTGAAGAAACAACAACAAGTGGGACACAATCATGAAGTGGAACGAAATTTATTGGATATTTCAAACTTTTTTAACAAATAAAAAACTGAAATTGGGCGTGCAAAATTATTCAGCCCCCTTAAGTTAATACTTTGTAGCGCCACCTTTTGCTGCGATTACAACTGTAAGTCGCTTGGGGTATGTCTCTATCAGTTTTGCACATCGAGAGACTGACATTTTTGCCCATTCCTCCTTGCAAAACAGCTCGAGCTCAGTGAGGTTGGAGGGAGAGCGTTTGTTTTATTTATTTATTTTTATTTCACCTTTATTTAACCAGGTAGGCAAGTTGAGAACAAGTTCTCATTTACAATTTCGAACAGCAGTTTTCAGTTCTTTCCACAGATTCTCGATTGGATTCGGGTCTGGACTTTGACTTGGCCATTCTAACACCTGGATATGTTTATTTGTGAACCATTCCATTGTAGATTTTGCTTTATGTTTTGGATCATTGTCTTGTTGGAAGACAAATCTCCGTCCCAGTCTCAGGTCTTTTGCAGACTCCATCAGGTTTTCTTCCAGAATGGTCCTGTATTTGACTCCATCCATCTTCCCATCAATTTTAACCATCTTCCCTGCCCCTGCTGAAGAAAAGCAGGCCCAAACCATGATGCTGCCACCACCATGTTTGACAGTGGGGATGGTGTGTTCAGGGTGATGAGCTGTGTTGCTTTTACGCCAAACATAACGTTTTGCATTGTTGCCAAAAAGTTCGATTTTGGTTTCATCTGACCAGAGCACCTTCTTCCACATGTTTGGTGTGTCTCCCAGGTGGCTAGTGGCAAACTTTAAATGACACTTTTTATGGATATCTTTAAGAAATGGCTTTCTTCTTGCCACTCTTCCATAAAGGCCAGATTTGTGCAGTATACGACTGATTGTTGTCCTATGGACAGAGTCTCCCACCTCAGCTGTAGATCTCTGCAGTTCATCCAGAGTGATCATGGGCCTCTTGGCTGCATCTCTGATCAGTCTTCTTGTATGAGCTGAAAGTTTAGAGGGACGGCCGGGTCTTCGTAGATTTGCAGTGGTCTGATACTCCTTCCATTTCAATATTATCGCTTGCACAGTGCTCCTTGGGATGTTTAAAGCTTGGGAAATCTTTTTGTATCCAAATCCGGCTTTAAACTTCTCCACAACAGTATCTCGGACCTGCCTGGTGTGTTCCTTGTTCTTCATGATGCTCTCTGCGCTTTAAACGGACCTCTGAGACTATCACAGGTGCATTTATACGGAGACTTGATTACACACAGGTGGATTCTATTTATCATCATTAGTCATTTAGGTCAACATTGGATCATTCAGAGATCCTCACTGAACTTCTGGAGAGAGTTTGCTGCACCGAAAGTAAAGGGGCTGAATAATTTTGCACGGCCAATTTTTCAGTTTTTTATTTGTTAAAAAAGTTTGAAATATCCAATAAATTTCGTTCCACTTCATAATTGTGTCCCACTTGTTGTTGATTCTTCACAAAAAAATTACAGTTTTATATCTTTATGTTTGAAGCCTGAAATGTG
This sequence comes from Salmo trutta, assembly GCF_901001165.1. Lineage (NCBI taxonomy): Eukaryota > Metazoa > Chordata > Actinopteri > Salmoniformes > Salmonidae > Salmo > Salmo trutta. The sequence continues at coordinate 72,461,048 of NC_042959.1, read as the reverse complement.
GCAAAAGGTCCAAGTTCAAGGGGACCGAATACTTTCTCAAGGCACTGTAGGTTTGCATGCGTTGCTACTTTGTATGCGTTGTTGGTTGGCAACCTTTTACTTTACGTTTTTTGGAACAGATTCCTGTTGGAACATTCCACAAATTATACCCACCACTTCAAGCCTATCAACTCCCAAGATGAGGCTGGTGTAACCGATGTGAAATGGCTAGCTAGTTAGTGGGGTGCGCGCTAATAGCGTTTCAAACGTTACTCGCTCTGAGACTTGGAGTAGTTGTTCCCCATCCTCTACATGGGTAACACTGCTTTGAGGGTGGCTGTTGTCGATGTGTTCCTGGTTCGAGCCCAGGTAGAAGCGAGGAGAGGGACGGAAGCTATACTGTTACACTGGTAATACTAAAGTGCCTATAAGAACATCCAATAGTCAAAGGTATATGAAATACAAATTGTATAGAGAGAAATATCCCTATAATAACTACAACCTAAAACTTCTTACCTGGGAATATGGAAGACTCATGTTAAAAGGAACCACCAGCTTTCATATGTTCCCATGTTCTGAGCAAGGCACTTAAACATTAGCTTTCTTACATATCACATATTGCACATTTACTTTCTTCTCCAACAGTTTGTTTTGCATTATTTAAACCAAATTGAACATGTTTCATTATTTATTTGAGGCTAAATTGATTTTATTGATGTATTATATTAAGTTAAAATAAGTGTTCATTCAGTATTGTTGTAATTGTCATTATTACAAATAAAAATATTAAAAAATCGTCCGATTAATCGGTATCGGCTTTCTTGGGCCTCCAATAATCGGTATCGGCGTTGAAAAATCATAATCGGTCGAGACCGAGTCTGCTTCTCTCACATGGATAGGCTGACCATTCCATAAAAATGGAGCTCTATAGGAGAAAGCCCTGCTTCCAGCTGTTTGCTTAGAAATTCTAGGGACAGTAAGGAGGCCTGCGTCTTGTGACTGTAGCGTACGTGTAGGTATGTGTTTAGCACTAATTGAAGTTTATTTAGTGCTTTATCCGGGTAGCCGGAAAGTAGAGCATTGCCGTAGTCTAATCTAGAAGTGGCAAAAGCATGGATACATTTTTCTGCATCTTCGGACAGAAATGTTCATATTTTTGCAATGTTATGAAGATGGAAAAAAGCTGTCCTTGAAATATTCTTGAGAGACCAGGGTCCAGAGTAACACCGAGGTTCTTCCGTTTCATTTGAGATGACTGTACAACCATCAAGATTAATTGTCAGATCCAACAGGAGATCTTTGATTCTTGGGACCTAGAACTAGCATCTCTGTCCGCGTTTAAAAGTAGAACATTTGCCGCCATCCACTTCCTTATGTCTGAAACACAGGCTTCCAATTTTGGGGCTTCACCAGGTTTCATCGAAATGTACCGCTCTGTATCGTCCGCATAGCAGTGAAACATTATGTTTCCGAATGACAACACCAAGAGGTAAAAATGTATAGCGAAAACAATAGTGGTCCTAAAACGGAATCTTGAGGAACACCGAAATGTACAGTGGATTTGTCAGAAGACAAACCATCCACCGAGACAAACTGATATCTTTTCTGGGTCAAGGTTTGGCTTTTTCAAGAGAGGCTTTATTACTTCCACTTTTAGTGAGTTTGGTACACATCCGGTGGATAGGGAGCCGTTTATTATATTCAACATACGAGGGTCAAGCACAGGAAGCAGCTCTTTCAGTTGTTTAGTTGGAATAGGGTCCAGTATGCAGCTTGAAGGTTTAGAGGCCATGACTATTTTCATCTATGTGTCATGAGATATAGTACTAAAAAACTTGTCTCCCTTGATCCTAGGTCCTGGCAGTGTTGTGCAGACTCAGGACAACTGAGCTTTGGAGTAATACGCAGATTCAAATAGGAGTCCGTAATTTGCTTTCTAATGATCATGGTCTTTTCGTCAAAGAAGGTAATGAATTTATCACTGCTGTGAAAATGAAAGCCAGTGAAAGCCATCCTCTTTTGGGGAGAATGCTGCTTTTTAGTTAGCTTTGCGACAGTATCAAAAATACATTTTGGTTTGTTCTTATTCTCCTCAATTAGGTTGGAAAAATAGGATGATCGAGCAGCAGTGAGGGCTCTTCGGGAACTGTCTTTCCAAGCTAGTCGGAAGACTTCCAGTTTGGTGGAGCACTATTTCCGTTCCAATTTCCTGGAAGCGTGCTTCAGGGCTGGGGTATTTTCTGTATACCAGGGAGCTAGTTTCTTATGTCAATGTTATTTGTTTTTAGTGGTGCGACTTCATCTAGGGTATTACGCAAGATTACATTTTGTTCTTCAGTTAGGTGGTTAACCGATTTTTGGACTCTGACTTCCTTGGGTAGGTAGAGGGAGTCTGGAAGGGCATCTTGGAATCTTTGGGTTGTCTGAGAATTTATAACACGGCTATTGATGATCCTTGGTTGGGGTCTGAGCAGATTATTTGTTGCGATTGCAAACGTAATAAAATGGTGGTCCGATAGTCCAGGATTATGAGGAAAAACATTAAGATCCACAATATTTATTTATTGGGACAAAACTAGGTCCAGAGTATGGCTGTGGCAGTGAGTAGGTCCTGAGACATGTTGGACAAAACCCACTGAGTCGATGATGGCTCCGAGTGGACTTTTCCATGTGAATATTAAAGTCACCAAAAATGCGAATATTATCTGCCATGGCTACAACGTCCGATAGGAATTCAGGGAACTCGGTGTGGAACGCTGTTTACGGCCCATTGGGCCTGTAACAGTAGATAAAAAGTGATTGAGTAGGCTGCATAGATTTCATGACTAGACGAAACGTCTTTTATTTGTATTTTTTTGTAAATTGAAATTTGCTATCGTAAATGTTAGCAACACCTCTACCTATGCAGGGGATATGGTCAATAGTGTAACCAGGAGGAGAGGCATCATTTAACACAGTAAATTCATCAGGCTTAAGCTATGTTTCAGTCAGGCCAATCACATCAAGATTATGATCAATGATTAGTACATTGACTATAACTACCTTCAAGTGAGGGATCTAACATTAAGTAGCCCTATTTTGAGATTTGAGATCACACTCTTTCAATAATGACAGGAATGGAGGAGGTCTTTATTCCAGTGAGATTGCTAAAGCGAACACCGCCATGTTTAGTTTTGCCCAACCTAGATCGAGGCACAGACACGGTCTCAATGGGGATAGCTGAGCTGACTACACTGACTATGCTAGCGGCAGGCTCCACTAAACTGGCAGGGTGGCTAACAGCCTGCTGCCTGGCCTGCACCCTATCTCATTGTGGAGCTAGAGGAGTTAGAGCCCTGTCTATGTTCAAAGATAAGATGAGAGCACCCCTCCAGCTAGGATGGAGTCTGTCACTCCTCTGCAGGCCAGGCTTGGTTGGTGAGTCCCAGAAAGAGGGCCAATTATCTACAAATTATATATTTTGGGAGGGGCAGAAAACAGTTTTCAACCAGCGATTGAGTTGTGAGGCTCTGCTGTAGAGCTCATCACTCCCCCTAACTGGGAGGGGGCCAGAGACAATTACTTGATGCCGACACCTCTTTCTAGCATATTTAAATGCTGAAGCTATGTTGCGCTTGGTGACCTCTGACTGTTTCATCCTAACATCGTTGGTGCCGACGTGGATAACAATAACCCTATACTCTCTACACTCGCCAGTTTTAGCCTTAGCCAGCACCATCTTCAGATTAGCCATAATGTCGGTAGCCCTGCCCCCTGGTAAACAGTGTATGATTAACGGAGTCGCCAATGACTAAGGTGTTCAATTTGTCAGAGCTAATGGTGGGAGAATGTAAACAAGTCTACAAATTGTGACCAGAAATGACTGTACATCTCCCTCTCTCTCGTTTCATCCCACTTGTATTTCTCTGTCTCCTCCTAGTCCAGCTCCTGCACAAGCTGAGTGTGAGGGCGGCTGACGGCCCCCAGCGCCTGCTGAAGCTCATCAAGAACCCTGTGTCAGACCACCTGCCCCCTGGCTGCCCCCGTATTTGTACCTCCTTCTCCTCTGGGGAGGCAGTGGGTGCCCGCACAGTGGTACCAGAGGAGGGGCCCGCCGCTGTGGTGGTTGGAGCATTCGCACACGGAGCGGTGAGTTTTGCTCAAGGCTCTAGGGTAACGGCCCGTGTGCACCGATCCAGGATCAGCTTCACTTACCCTCCCTCATTACAGACCTTAGATCAGTGTTAAGGGGCATCTTCATCCCACTTCTCTGGGGCAGAAGCTGATTCAGGTACTGTTGTAGGTAGTGTGTGTTAGAAATGTAGATGTTGGGGGTTGATTTTGTTTATTTATTCTCTACCAATGGAATTTGGTAAATGATTATGCATTGGTTTGAGCTCTGCTTGTCCTCTCCTGTCTTAGGTGAATGTGGACTACACAGAAAAGACTGTTTCCATCAGTAACTACCCTCTCTCTGCTGCCCTCACCTGTGCCAAGATGTGCTCTGCCTTTGAGGAGGTCTGGGGTGTGTTGTGATGAAGTTGACAGCGCACTGCTGCTCCAGCTAAAACTGTTGTCAATATGGACTAGAAATGGATCGGACAGTCACTTTCAGTCAAGGAACATTGTACAGAAACGGTCCATTTCACCAATTACCTCCTGTGGGTTCATATGATTCTATGGGTGTATGTATTGTGTGTAAAATATGGTGTGTTACATTTCTCAACTTAGGCAAAGTTTCAATATGAAATGAATACTGTTTTGAATATACCATCTGTAAGGACTTGGCACCAAATATGGTCTTCCTACTTGTTTTTTTTTATACATGTATCCAGTGCATCATTGTTCCCATGGTTATACAGTGGAAATAAATGGTATAGTTTGTCCTCATGTTTACATTGTTCCTTGTCAAAGAGACTGTAGGAGAGTAGAGAACAAAACAATTTATCACTCATGATGGGGAGAAAAATCATGTTTTCATGTAATACTGGTCGAACAATCACTCAATATACATGTAATGTGGGAGTAACAATCACTCAATATACATGTAATGTGGGAGTAACAATATAATAAAAACCAATAACAATATGATTGACAAAATATAAAATTGTAAGGCTAAGGTAATTTGACAAATCTACTACTGGCATATTACTCTTTTAGTCCATACTCTCGGTCCATTTCCACAAGGAAGCACGTCTTTTGGCAACCCTAGGTCGCTGTATCCGTGGCTTTGTATTGGGGGTTACATCCATTTTGCAGGTTTTCTGATTGGCTGCTTTCAAGGCCTTTCCTGCAGGTTTAGGGGCTTTGTAGCTTGTTTTTTGGACCTTGGCTGGTGATGGTTTGTGGCTTTTGCCTACATGTTTTGGTCTATCTCCAATTTCCCTTTGACCTTTTCCTACAACTGCTTTGTCCTTGCTAGCTGGTTTAGGTGACTTGCCTGCTGGTTTAGCTGTTTTTCCTGTTGGTTTAGTTGTTTTTGCTCCTGGTTTCAGAGCTTTTCCTGCTGGTTTCACAGCTTTTCCTGCTGGTTTCACAGCTTTTCCTGTTGGTTTAGTAGTTTTTGCTCCTGGTTTCAGTCCTTTTCCTGCTGGTTTCACAGCTTTTCCTGTTGGTTTATTAGTTTTTGCTCCTGGTTTCAGTCCTTTTCCTGTTGGTTTAAAGGCCTTTCCTTTCTCTGCTGCTGGCTTCCAAATTCCTGTTTTCTGCTTGGTCCTCTGGGCTGCTGCACGTTCTCTCTGCTTGGCCCTCTGAGCTGCTGCACGGTCTCTCTGCTTGGCCCTCTCGACTGCTGCACGGTCTCTCATGGCTCTTGTCTTAATTCTCTTCTCATACGTCAGTTTCTGTAGTTTTTAGGTCAGGAGATCAGAGAGAAACATCTGCATAATTCAAAATTCCCAAATAACTGGTTGTGGTTTGACAGTGAATTATGCACCATGGTGCAATTTGCTTCCTACTCAGTTGGAATGAGCCATTGGAAAATCAAACTGCCAAGGAGCTAAAACAAAAACCACCATGGACAAAAATGTATTAATCAAACAGTTACCTTGTTGAGTTTAAATGACCCAGATGCACCAGCTCCAGTAGTCTGCACCAGTGTCTCCTTCCTCACCAGGCCTTTCACAGCTAAGTTCACACGGGTGTTGTTCTTGGTGACATCATAGCCACCAGCAGCCAGGGCATGCTTGAGGTCCACCATGGAGATGCCACCCCGGTGCTTGCACTGGGAGACTACCTGAAGGATGAGCTGGGAGACCCGGGTAGTCACATGCCTTGCATTGTTGGTTTTGGGTGCAGATGCAGCCTCTGCCTGGTACTTGAAGAGACGAACTGGGGTCGCTGGATACAGATCGAGATGAAGATAGAGATACACTCATTGGTTATGAAATATTTTAATTGACCTAAACATCACATACTTCAAAATTACTTTTTGAAAATCATGAAGATATGAAGAATGTGCTCTCCGAAGGATGTGGGTAGTGTAGCAACCTTGATCCAAAACCTAGTGACCTCGTCAAAATGTTCCGATCTCTTCGTGTAACAGCTAGGAGTTGACAGATGCCATCCTGGCCCCGGTTCCCAGGTAACGTTAGCATCCACATCTAGCCCGCACCGGGCCAGAGGTTTGTCAAAGACAGGAACTCTGGGTTTGTGCTACCTGGGAATGGGGGCAAGCTAAAGTAGCTAGCTAGATCACTCACTTGGCAAAGGCACTTTTTCGTTTCCTGTAACATTTTTTTTTTCTTGGATTGCACGCTTCAATAGCTGACCCAAACGTCTAGCCCCTGCTTTCCCAAGGCCCCGACCACCTGGGTTTTTTACTGGCTTCGTATGCTGCTTGACCGGTGGTTTTACTGGCGGTTTAAGTTGAACTTTCTCTTGTCCTCTGTTGATTACTGTAACTGTTCCCTTTGATTCTATGTTAACTTTCCCTTTTCTCTCTCGTTTGACATTTTTTTTGCGGTCGTTTCTAGGCATATCGTTGACTACAAGTTGTGCTCGAGCAAATAACAAAGTAAATGTGGCTAGCTAACGTTACTTAATTTGATTAAACAGTGAGTTGGGAAAGTGGGATACGTTAGCGATCGAAATCATGACAACGTTTTGTTATCAATTTCAATTTACAAAAAACAACAATTTCAGTTTTCAAACGGTCGTTCGAAACAAAAACATATTTTTTAAAACGGTCGTATTTTGAACGCGGGACGGGTCATCAGAAGCAAGAAAACTAACAAATCACTGACATGATGTCTGCAACCCACATACAGTCGTGGCCAAAAGTTTTGTGAATGACACAAATATTAATTTTCACATATACTCCAGAATGTTATGAAGAGTGATCAGACGAATTGCAATTGATTGCAAAGTCCCTCTTTGCCATGCAAATGAACTGAATCCCCCAAAATGTTCCATCTCCACTGCATTTCAGCCCTGCCACAAAAGGACCAGCTGACATCATGTCAGTGATTCTCTCGTTAACACAGGTGTGAGTGTTGACGAGGACAAGGCTGGAGATCACTCTGTCATGCTGATTGAGTTCGAATAACAGACTGGAAGCTTCAAAAGGAGGGTGGTGCTTGGAATCATTGTTCTTCCTCTGTCAGCCATGGTTACCTGCAAGGAAACACGTGCCGTCATCATTGCTTTGCACAAAAAGAGCTTCACAGGCAAGGATATTGCTGCCGGTAAGATTGCACCTAAATCAACCATTTATCGGATCATCAAGAACTTCAAGGAGAGCGGTTCAATTGTTGTGAAGAAGGCTTCAGGGCGCCCAAGAAAGTCCAGAAAGCGCCAGGACCATCTCCTAAAGTTGATTCAGCTGCGGGATTGGGGCACCACCAGTACAGAGCTTGCTCAGGAATGGCAGCAGGCAGGTGTAAGTGCATCTGCACGTACAGTGAGGCGAAGACTTTTGGAGGATGGCCTGGTGTCAAGAAGGGCAGCAAAGAAGCCACTTCTCTCCAGGAAAAACATCAGGGACAGACTGATATTCTGCAATAGGTACAGGGATTGGACTGCTGAGGACTGGCGTAAAGTCATTTTCTCTGATGAATCCCCATTCCGATTGTTTGGGGCATCCGGGAAAAAAGCTTGTCCGGAGAAGACAAGGTGAGCGCTACCATCAGTCCTGTGTCATGCTAATAGTAAAGCATTCTGAGGCCATTCATGTGTGGGGTTGCTTCTCAGCCAAGGGAGTGGGCTCACTCACAATTTTGCCTAAGAACTCAGCCATGAATAAAGAATGGTACCAACACATCCTCCGAGAGCAACTTCTCCCAACCATCCAGAAACAGTTTGGTGACGAACAATGCCTTTTCCAGCATGATGGAGCACCTTGCCATAAGGCAAAAGTGATAACTAAGTGGCTCGGGGAACAAAACATCGAAATTTTGGGTCCATGGCCAGGAAACTCCCTAGACCTTAATCCCATTGAAAACTTGTGGTCAATCCTCAAGAGGCGGGTGGACAAACAAAAACCCACAAATTCTGACAAAGTCCAAGCATTGATTATGCAAGAATGGGCTGCCATCAGTCAGGATGTGGCCTAGAAGTTAATTGACAGCATGCCAGGGCGGATTGCAGAGGTCTTGAAAAAGAAGGGTCAACACTTAAGGTCAATAAGTCAATTGAAGTAAAATCATTAGGCCCTAATCTATGGATTTCACATAACTGGGACTACAGATATGCATCGGTTGGTCACAGATACCTAAAAAAAAAAGGTAGAAGCCTGGATCTGAATCCTTTGCATAGAGTTGATCAGGCGGTTGATTGTGACCTGTGGAATGTTGTCCCATTCCTCTTCGATGGCTGTGCAAAGTTTCTGGATATTGGTGGGAACTGGAACATGTTGTGCATGTTGATCCAGAGCATCCCAAACATGCTCAATGGGTGACCTGTTTGGTGAGTATGCAGGCAGACCAAGTAATAACAGGGACATTTTCAACTTGTTGTGATGACTGCGGATGAATGGCACGAGCCTCAGGATCTCGTCACGGTACCTCTGTGCATTCAAATTGCCATTGATTAAATGCAATTGTGTTCACTGTTTGTAGCTTATGCCAGCCAATACCATAACCCCACCACCAAGGGGCACTGTTTACAATGTTGACATCAGTAAACTGCTCGCCTACACGATGCCACACACTCTGTCTCCCATCTGCCAGGTACAGTTGAAACCGGGATTCATCCATGAAGAGCACACTTCTCCAGCATGCCAGTGGCCATCGAAGGTGAGTATTCACCCACTGAAGTTGGTTACAATGCCGAACTGCAGGACTACGAGCACGCAGATGAGCTTCCCTGAGACGGTTTGACAGTTTGTGCAGAAATTCTTTGGTTGTGCAAACCCACTTTCATCATCTATCCGGGTGGCTGGTCACAGACCATTCCGCAGGTGAAGAAGCCAGATGTGAAGGTCCTGGGTTGGCGTGGTTTCACGTGGTCTGCGGTTGGGAGGCCGGTTGGACATACTGATTCTCTAAAACCACTATGGAGCCGGCTTATGGTAGAGACATTAACATTAAATTCTCTGGAAACAGCTCTGGTTGACATTCCTGCAGTCATCATGCCAATTACATGCTACCTCAACTTGAGTCATCTGTGGCATTGTGTTTTGTGACAACTGCACATTTATTGTCCCCAGCATAAGATGCACCTGTGTAATGCTCATGCTATTTAATCAGCTTCTTGATATGCCACACCTGTCAGGTGGATGGATTATCTTGGCAAAGTAGAAATGCTCACTAACAGGGATATAAATCAATTTATGCACAATTTGAAAAATACTTTTTTGGAACATTTCTGTGATCTTTTATTTCAGTTTCAAAATGTCCAAATTATTATTTATTTTTAATCCTAATTGAATATTGTATGTGTATGTATATTACTGTAAATATTGATCACATTCCTTGTGTATGATCATGTATTTTGATACATTGAATGTTAATATTGTGAACCTATGTTATACATTTTACCTCCTGTTTTAGGAAGTGATGTCACTGAGTACTAGCCCTATATATATATATATATATAAGTATTTTTCTACGGCTGGCCATGCTTTCCACCTGGCTACCCCTACCCCGGTCAACAGCACTGCACCCCCCACAGCAACTCGCCCAAGCCTTCCCCATTTCTCCTTCTCCCAAATCCAGTCAGCTGATGTTCTGAAAGAGCTGCAAAGTCTGGACTCCTACAAATCAGCCAGGCTAGACAATCTGGACCCTTTCTTTCTAAAATTATCTGCTGAAATTGTTGCAACCCCTATTACTAGCCTGTTCAACCTCTCTTTCATGTCGTCTGAGATTCCCAAAGATTGGAAAGCAGCTGCGGTCACCCCCCTCTTCAAAGGGGGGGACACTCTTGACCCAAACTGCTACAGACCTATATATATCCTACCCTGCCTTTCTAAAGTATTCGAAAGCCAAGTCAACAAACAGATTACCGACCATTTCTAATCTTACCGCACTGATAGAGTACAGTGTGTCAAATCGGAGGGCCTGTTGTCCAGGCCTCTGGCAGTCTCTATGGGGGTGCCACAGGGTTCAATTATTGGATCTTCTCTGTATACATCAATGATGTCGCTCTTGCTGCTGGTGAGTCTCTGATCCACCTCTACGCAGACGACACCATTCTGTATACTTCTGGCCCTTCTTTGGACACTGTGTTAACTACCCTCCAGATGAGCTTCAATGCCATACAACTCTCCTTCCGTGGCCTCCAACTGCTCTTAAATACAAGTAAAACTAAATGCATGCTCTTCAACCGATCGCTGCCTGCACCTGCCCGCCCGTCCAGCATCACTACTCTGGACGGTTCTGACTTAGAATATGTGGACAACTACAAATACCTAGGTGTCTGGTTAGACTGTAAACTCTCCTTCCAGACTCACATCAAACATCTCCAATCCAAAGTTAAATCTAGAATTGACTTCCTATTTCGCAACAAAGCATCTTTCACTCATGCTGCCAAACATACCCTCGTAAAACTGACCATCCTACCGATCCTCGACTTCGGCGATGTCATTTTACAAAATAGCTTCCAATACCCTACTCAATAAATTGGATCCAGTCTATCACAGTGCCATCTGTTTTGTCACCAAAGCCCCAAATACTACCCACCACTGCGACCTGTACGCTCTCGTTGGCTGGCCCTCGCTTCATACTCGTCACATAACCCACTGGCTCCAGGTCATCTACAAGACTTTGCTTGGTAAAGTTCCCCCTTATCTCAGCTCGCTGGTCACCATAGCAGCACCCACCTGTAGCACGCGCTCCAGCAGGTATATCTCTCTGATCACCCCCAAAGCCAATTCCTCCTTCGGCCCCCTCTCCTTCCAGTTCTCTGCTGCCAATGACTGGAACGAACTACAAAATCTCTAAAACTGGAAACACTTATCTCCCTCACTAGCTTTAAGCACCAGCTGTCAGAGCAGCTCACAGATTACTGCACCTGTACATAGCCCATCTATAATTTAGCCCAAACAACTACCTCTTCCCCTACTGTATTTATTTAGCTCCTTTGCACCCCATTATTTCTATTTCTACTTTGCACTTTCTTCCACTGCAAATCTACCATTCCAGTGGTTGAGGGTAGGGTAGGTAACAACATCTCCACCCCGCTGATCCTCAACACTGGGTCCCCACAAGGTTGCGTTCTCAGCCCTGTCCTGTACTCCCTGTTCACCCACGACTGCGTGGCCATGCACGCATCCAACTCAATCATCAAGTTTGTAGACGACACTACAGTGGTAGGCTTGATTACCAACAACGATGAGACGGTCTACAGGGAGGAGGTGAGGGCCCTCGGAATGTGGTGTCAGGAAAATAACCTCACACTCAATGTCAACAAAACAAAGGAGATGATCGTGGACTTCAGGAAACAGCAGAGGGAGCAGCCCCCTATCTACATTGATGGGACAGTAGTGGAGAGGGTGGAGAGTTTTAAGTTCCTCGGCGTACACATCACGGACAAACTGAAATGGTCCACCCACACAGAGAGCGTGGTGAAGAAGGCGCAGCAGCGCCTCTTCAACCTCAGGAGGCTGAAGAAATTTGGCTTGTCACCAAAAACACTCACAAACGTTTACAGATGCACAATCGAGAGCATCCTGTTGGGCTGTATCACCGCCTGGTATGGCAGCTACTCCGCCCATAACCGGAAGGCTCTCCAGAGGGTAGTGAGGTCTGCACAACCCATCACCGGGTGCAAACTACCTGCCCTCCAGGACACCTACACCACCCGATGTCACAGGAAGGCCAAAAAGATCATCAAGGACAGCAACCACCCGAGCCACTGCCTGTTCACCCCGCTAACATCCAGAAGGCGAGGTCAGTACAGGTGCATCAATGCTGGAACTGAGAGACTGAAAAACAGCTTCTATCTCAAGGCCATCAGACTGTTAAACAGCCATCACTAACATTGAGTGGCTGCTGCCAACATACTGACTCAACTCAAGCCACTTTAATAATGGGAAAATTGATGTAATCAATTTATCACTTGCCACTTTATATTATTTATATTATATAATGTTTACATAACCTACATTATTCATCTCATATGTATATACTCTATGCTATACCATCTACTGCATCTTGCCATCTTGATGTATTAGATGTATAACTGGCCACTTTAAACAATGCCACTTTATATAATGTTTTCATAACCTACATTACTCATCTCATATGTATATACTGTACTCTATGCCATCCTGATGTAATGTATCACTAGCCACCTTAAACAATGCCGCTTTATGTTTTCATACCCTACAATACTCATCTCATATGTGTATATACTGTACTCCATACCATCTATTACATCTTGCCTACGCCGTTCGGCCATCACTCATTTATATATTTTTATGTACATATTCATATTCACTCCATTACACTTGTGTGTACAAGGTAGTTGTTGTGGAATTGGTAGGTTACTTGTTAGATAATACTGCATGGTCGGAACTAGAAGCACAATCATTTCACTACACTTGCATTAACACCTGCTAACCATGTGTATGTGACAAATAAATTTGATTTGTATATTGTATTTACTTCGCCACCATGGCCTTTTTTGCCTTTACCTCCCTTATCTCACTATAAGGGAGGTAAAGGCAAAAAAGGCCATGGTGACTGTATGTATGTTTTACTCCATGTGTAACTCTGTTGTTGTATGTGTCAAACTGCTTTGCTTTATCTTGGCCAGGTCGCAATTGTAAATGAGAACTTGTTCTCAACTAGCCTACCTGGTTAAATAAAGATGAAATAAATAAATAAACTATAGGACCTTCCACCCCACCTGGGATATGGATGCCTGATGCATATTTAAGGGTCGAAACGTTGTTATAAATATCACCTGGGAGCATGAGTAGCAGTGTGCGGCCTTTTCCTATCTGTTTTTCATCAGCTCATGAAAAATGGGACCAACGCTTTACATGTTGCGTTTCTATTTTTGTTCAGTATATAATCGAAATAGATTGATTATTCTCAATGATCGTCAATACCCCAGGGAAATAACATATTAACATTAAACAAAATTAGTAAAGTTTATTTTCAGTTAGTATGTAAAAGATACAGAATATGTCCAACCTACTTCCAGAGTATGAAAACTATGTGCTCCGAATGTAAAGATTAGCACTTTGCCTTCGTATATCACATGCGCCGGAAACGCATGTTTGTTTCTTCCGGAATCAACCTGTACTCGAAAAAATAACACGTGCGTAAATTTAATCTGTAAACTGGAGTCAAGGATCGAATAAATACATTATACTTTAACTATTGCAAAGGTGAGTTTTGGATAGTTGTCGTAATTGTTTGTGCCATACACAAGTGAATGAACAAGTCATGGTGACGGATTTGCGCTGCGTATGTGATACCAAATTCCAGCTAACTAACGTTAGCTAACTAGCATTCTTTACGGCTCATAGCAACCTAATGAGATGAAAGTTGGTTTGTCTCTAGAATGCAACTCCTCTGTTTTTAACTGAAGTCAATGTGTCGTTACCTAAGGTTAGCTAATTACCGGCACATCGTCATACTTGAATATTGGGGGGATACCATTGATGGATAACGGTAGCATGCGTGGAAATGTGTACTAACGATTAGCAGTTGTCTACTAAGTAGCTAGATAACTACCTAACATTCTTATGACAAGAATGCCGACTTGGCATATGAAAAGGACGTTACATATAACACCGTGATGTTAGAGACGTCAACTTTTTTCTATTTCACATTGCTTTTTATTTCTCCACATCAGAGTGCTGGTCAGAGTTAAGAGGTGATGTGTTCTCAGGAACATTTTCAATAAACACTTCAAGTTTAGCTGATTTGTCGTTAATTATAATTTTGTTATTTGCACATTGGAACAGATTCTGAGCAATATGTTACTGAGAATATAGCTAGCTACCATCTTTCAGAGCTGCCCTCAGTGCATAGTTAGTGACTACCTTCATCCCATTGTGATCCTATGCCTTAGTGTGTAAATGCAACATGATCATGAGCTATATCTTCTCTCCAGACTACCTGTGTAGGTGTCAGTCATGGGCAGGAAGTTGGATCCCACCACTTATGTGAAGAAGGGCCCTGGGCGGAAGTCCAGGAAGCAGAAAGGAGCAGAGACTGAGCTGGCCAAGTTCTTAACGGATGGTGAGAGGGATGCTATTATAACATACAGCTTTTAAAGAGCTGAAGTCATGCTCAGTATAACTTCTCTTGCTGGGAGTACAGTGGCGCTAAAGCAAAGATGCATGACTGGGAATGAGACATGAAGCTTTAGAGGTTGATGCTCACTAACTATGCTTGTCATTTGCAGAGGATACTGCACCAAAACGACTGTCAAGCAGGTCCAGGAAAAGGTCAGTTTGTAATCTTTTGGGTGTTATGTTGTCAATCCCTTTTTTTAAACCACTATGTAATGTGTCACACACTTTTGCTGAAGATGATGCTGTTTTGTAGAGCTGGGAAGCGAGCTCAAGTGACCAAAAAGCCCAAGGAAACCATTGAGAAGGAGGAGCCAAAAAAAGGTAAATTACTGTTCATTTGTAAGCATTGGGGGATCCAGAGTCAGACAGCCCCATCCATTTACTGTGTTGTCAATATAATATCCATGAATGTCTATGGGGATTTAATTGGTTTGTTTCCCCTGTTCTCAAGGATTCACAGATGAAAATAGTGAATGGCTGAAGCCAGCAAAGAGGAAGCGTGAGGTCGGCCAATCAGATAACGAGGACGACAGTGACAGCGAATGGGAGCAGGAAGAGGACGAGGGACAAGAGGGAGGGGAGAACAAAAAAGGGAAAAAACTGCTAATTGAAGGAGATGGTGATGATGATGACCTGGTTGATGACTACGGTGCATTGGAGGACAGCAGTGAAGGAGAGGGGGAAGTAGACGGTGATGGAGAGGAGGTATGTGAAATTATTCACTGAATTTGTGTCCAGGACATGTTCTAAATAGCAAAACAATGTTTGTCTTTCAAAGTTCTTACTGTTCTTTAGCAAGGTGCTGAATCTTTGTCTGTTGAATCATCTGTTCCTTACTCCTCTTTTCATCCCTCGTTCAGCTGCTCCCCATCGAGCGAGCTGCCAGGAAGCAGAAGAAGCTGCAGGAAGCCATAGGCCAGGAGAGTGATGATGATGATGATGATGATAAGGGGAAGAGTGGAGATGAAGACATGGATGAAGATGACACGGTACAGGCTAATATAGATGAGATGGACAAATTCATACTACCTGGAGCAGAGGAGATAGCAAAAGAGGGTGAGCTTAGCTTTGTACTTTTTTTAGATTTAACAGTTATGCTTTTTGTTATGCCAGTTTACACATTGCTACATGTTCTTTATCATTGCCTGTGGACTCCATCTGTAGTGAGTTTCTCTCTCCTGTGATTGCAGGCGTTTTGCTTGTAGACCTGCAGACCATCCACCAGAGAATAAAGGACAACGTGGACGTTCTCTCTCACTTTGCTACCAAGAGAGAGGAGGGGAAAGAGAGAACAGAGTACCTCTCTCTCCTCAAAAAGGATCTTTCCACTTACTACAGCTACAACAATTTCCTCATAGACAAACTGTTGGATATCTTCCCAGTGTCAGAGGTATGTGTCATTGCTTTGTTCTCCCAAATGTCATAGAAACACAAAATGAACAGGAATCTATGGAAGGTTACGTTTTGTTGTAATAGTTTTGTCATCATGCTGAACTAAGGCTTCCCTCTTTTTATGTGCTTTGTAGCTGATTGATTTCCTGGAGGCCAATGAAATTCAGCGACCTGTCACCATTCGGACCAATACACTGAAGACAAGGAGGAGGGACTTGGCTCAGGTAACAAATCTCTTTCAACTTGGATCAAATAAAGGTGCCCCAAATCCACCCCCTAGGCATTTGTGTTTCTCTGAAAGGATTAAGGGTCAATTTGAAATTGACCAAAGGATCATTGGATGATATTAGTAATACCTGTTCCTCTGCCAGACTGACTGAGTGACATGTCTGTTGTTTGTCCCAGGCCCTGATCAACAGAGGGGTGAATCTGGATCCTCTGGGGAAGTGGTCTAAAGTGGGCCTGGTCATCTTTGACTCCTCAGTACCCATAGGTCAGTACTAGCACCCTCTAACCTTTTATAGTTGTATGAAAGATTAGAATGTTAATTCTCTATTTACTACTGTTATCCAGCTTTCCGTGTGTTATGAGTAAGTATACATGAATTGATGAGTGTATACCCTAGCTGTGTTTTCTTGTTCCCAGGTGCGACCCCAGAGTACCTAGCTGGTCACTACATGCTGCAGGGAGCCTCCAGCTTCCTGCCTGTCATGGCTCTCTCTCCCCAGGAGGGGGAGACTGTGCTCGACATGAGCTCAGCTCCCGGGGGAAAGACCACCTATATGGGTGAGGATGTTAAAAATGAGAGTTGAATGACCATGATCACAATACTGTTTACTGCTGTTGGTCTCTACAATTAGCCTAACAATCAAGGGCAGCCTTTCTTGTGTTGCGACATGGGAGTTAGAATAGAAGAAAACATAATTTTGACATTTGGTTGTGCAGCAGCTGTTTTTCTCTTGCTATGTCAGTCAATAACCACGTTTCCATTCACACTTTTTATGTGAGTAAAGTCATGATGTATAAAAATATATAAATATATTACTGTAAATGCCGACATAATTTGTTCGGTCGACATGGTGGGATCTTTTTGTGTATGTAAAATTAATTATGCGAGAAATGGTGCCGGAAACGTGACTCAGGGAAGCCATGCAATTTATTAGTCTACAGATGAAAAAAAGTGGTGAAAGTGCACGGTGATGAGCTTGATGCTCCTCGCCAATAAATATCAAGGGTCTTGTTCTGGTGACATGATGATCGATGCATGACTGCTGTTTGACAAATTAAAAATATTCTCGCTTTTATCCATAAAAAAACGAATGTAGACTAGCCTACCCGCACTGCATCTGAGAGGGCACGTGCCAAGACCAGATTAGGCACATCTGCTGTGAAACAAAACTATCGGTAGAGTTGAAAAGATGATGGAAAGTTTTAATATTTATTTGGTACGTGAAAAAGTACGTTTTGTGTGCACTACGTCATCACGCAAGTCGGTTTGGTGAAAACACACCACTGGTGGGAAAATGTGCATTTTTAGCAGGTTTTAGAATATTTACATGAAAATCTGTTGACAATTGGATGGAAACCTAGCTACTCACAATTACTTAGCCATATCTCGCTTTAGGGCCCCCAAAGGGGGGCATGTGTTCATGAGCTTCGGACCCAGGAAAACACTGAATTTCTCATTTGGGCCCATCCTGAAAAAGATGAAGAACCCTTGATCTAGGGGCTTGACAGGCAAGACTTGTCTTTTAATTTGATTACTTATTTATTGTGTATATGTGTGTGTCCCACAGCCCAGTTGATGAGGAACACAGGAGTGATTGTGGCCAATGATGCCAGTGCTGACAGACTGAAGAGTGTGGTGGGCAACATCCACCGTCTGGGAGTCACCAACTCAATGATCTGTAACTACGACGGGAGGCAGTTCCCTAAGGTAATGAGAGAGGTTCTTGCTCTACATGCAGTTTATACATGGACTGTATAAACACAATATAAGTATGTATGTTACACCCATTGATGGTATGTTAACCTGTTGGTTACTATATTTGCAGGTAATGGGTGGGTTTGACAGAGTGCTGCTTGATGCTCCCTGCTCAGGCACAGGAGTAATCTCCAAAGACCCTGCTGTGAAGACCAGTAAAGTGAGAAAAAACCTATTATACACTACACGGGCCTTTAGATTTACAGTAGACACTGGCGTTTAATGACAACTTCCTGTTCATGTCTTCCTAATCCTACGTCCTGTCTCTCAGGACGAGTCTGACATCCTGCGGTTGGCCCACCTGCAGAAGGAGCTCATCCTGGCGGCCATCGACTCGGTCAACGCTGAGTCTCCCTCTGGAGGCTATCTGGTGTACTGCACATGCTCTATCATGGTGGGTCCACAGTGTCACACTGATGACAAATAAACACAATCTAAGTTGTGGGGCTTTACTTAAAGTGAATTGCAATGATTTATTGTATTGTAGCTGTTTTTTTGGTGCATGTACAAAATGTCTGTGATAGTTAAATTCATTTGGAGTAGAATAGTTCACCTCATTGACTTCATCACCAGGTGGAGGAGAACGAGTGGGTAGTGGACTATGCTCTCAAGAAAAGAAATGTCAAACTCGTCCAGACTGGACTGGACTTTGGCAAAGAAGGTTTCACCAGGTAAAGGGGTTATAAGAACACATTATTCACATTCATCCTGATATTTACCCGTAACACCTAACCATTTCCTCATGCAATATGAACAAATATATTTCCTCTATTTAGATTCAAAGAGAGACGATTCCATCCCTCTCTGAAACTCTCACGCCGGTTCTATCCTCATTCCCACAACATGGACGGTTTCTTTGTGGCCAAGCTGAAAAAGTTCTCCAACACGGTCCCAACCACAGCAGTTGACAAAGGTAAAGTAGATGTCATCTTGGATCTAATAAACCACAATGTTTTGTCCAGTGTCATGGAAACACCACTTGTGTTATGTAAAACTAACATCCTGTTATTGTCACTATTCCAGACGGAGAAGAGGAAACCGAGCCATCTGAGGCAGTAGAGGTTACAGCTGATTCCTCTGATGAGGACAGACCATCTAAAGCAGGGTCTAAGAACAAGTCCAAGAAGCAGAATCCAGTCCCTGGCAAGCCAGCTGTGTCACAGAAGACCACAGCCAACGGGAAGCCAGTCAAAAGCATCGGCAAGAAAACAACAAACCCAAGCACCTTGAAAAAGGGTGAGAAACCTACCGGGCAGAAAAAGGCAAAGATCGCTAAGATGGATGGTGGGACTGTGAACGTGGACGGAGAGCTCAAGAAGTCCAACACAGTCAAAACAGCAGGGGAGACAACCAAAGAATCAAAGGAAAGGAGCAGGTTTGAGAAAAAACGCGATAAACAGAGGAAATCCCCCATGCAGAGCAAGAAGAGAATGGGGAAGAACAAATTCAATAAGTTGAAGAAGCTGCTAAAAAAAGAAGAGGTTGGACAATGAACATGTATAAGATGTTTATGAAAATGAAGACTGATTATTTTGCAGTTGTCACTAGTCAGAGGTCTAATTGTCATGACGGATATGTAATTTTCACAAGAGCTGAGCATGTTAGGATAAATGTTGCCTCCCTCTGGACTGAAAATCACTGCAGCAGGGCCCTGAGCCCCTGCCCCCTTTGGAGTAGGTAGATGTTGTCCCTAACCACACAGATACTAGATCAGATATTTTATATAACCCTCGTGGATGATTGGTTGTAGGTTAGGAATATGGTAATCTGATCCTAGATCTGTGGTTGAGGGCAAAGTTCTAACTTCATCTCTTGTTCAACATTTTAACATTTCACATTTTATTCCTTCCTTGCAATGTTATCTGTTTGGTTTAATTACATTTTGTGTCTTTTGATCAAATTGACATGTATTGTAAAGACTAATCCTTGAGCCAATAAAATGTCTCAGATTGTTTGCCATATACCCCCATCTTGTGTTTGTTTGTATATTACTGCAGTATTGTTGGCTATGTATGACATCAAATATGTTATTAGATTGTTTTCATTAACAGTACGTTTAATCAATTACATTCAGTCTCTGACACAGTGCAAATACAATATCCTTATGCATTATCGATTGATATTAAAATACCGGTATTTAGATTTGATTTCGGATCAAACCAATGAACTCGTCCTCGCCGGAAGTTGTGTTGTTTACATTTTCCAAGATGGCGGCGGGAATGTATTTGGAACACTATTTGGACAGTGAGTTCATTTTCTATTATTTAAAAGATTTAAAGATAAAAATCTGGTAATGTTTTCGATAGTTTAGCTGTCAATTGGAATTTATCTGCATATTTAGTCAATGCATTGCAAGAAGGAATGCTTTATTTGGAGAATTAGGCCGCTACCTAGCTAAGCCACACCAACGGTCGTTTCGCCTGCTAGGCAGTAGCCTAGCTAGAGTATCATCACAAATTGAAGATGCATTTGTTATACCAATAGTTTGTATTATTAATGAATATTAATCAGTCAAAAGTTGTTAATGATTGTTAATTTTTTCATCACAGGCATAGAGAACCTGCCATTTGAACTGCAGAGGAACTTCAATTTGATGAGGGACTTGGATCAACGTACTGAGGGTGAGAAATAACATTAACTACAACTGTTACCGACCAATTCACTACTCTGCAGAGTATGTGTGAACCATGTTTACAATGCATAATAAAGTAGCAGTCATCCCACCCACCCACAAGTTGTGCATTTGAATTGCCCATGATGAATTTATGCAAATGAAATCTGTCTAGCCTCCATAACAACCAGATTACCAGGGCTAAAGAACATTCACGTCAACGGTCCTCAACAATTTACCATTCAATAATCTGCTAATCATCCAACATCGTCAGGTCATATAGACCAAAAACTGCACAACATTTTTGTGAGGCGTCTTTACATAGCAGTACTTTGTTGGGATTTCTTAGATCCATTCATACTTGTAAAAGCCCTAGATACACATACTTCATTAAGAAATAAATGTTTTGTGGAAGAAAGTGACACAGTAACACACATCACATAAGGCTGATATTCTCAGACCAGTGGCATCAATAAAATTGCTTATCCAAACTTCTCACCCAACCCATCTGTCTTTCTCTCAGATCTAAAGGGGCAGATAGACTCCCTGGCAAAGGATTACACATCCAACGCCAGGACCCTCTCGTCTGAACAGAAGCTTACTATTCTGAGGCAGATCCAGCAATCATACAGCAAAAGCAAGGAGTTTGGGGATGACAAAGTGCAACTGGCCATGCAGACTTATGAGATGGTCAGTAGTAGTACTTTGGAGCTCTGTGCTTCCTTTGTATTGGAGCCTGTGTGAGTCAGTCAAATGAATCCTAAAGTGCAGTGGTTGTTTCCTAGGTGGACAAGCACATCCGGAGACTGGACACAGACCTGGCCCGCTTTGAGGCCGACCTGAAGGAGAAGCAGATAGAGAGCACAGACTATGATTCCACCTCCAGTAAGGGAAAGAAAAGTATGTATTTGAAGTGTGTGTGTGTACGTGCAGGTCTATTTCTCTTGAATGTTTGCCTTGTAGCATCTTGGCACACTTCAAAATACCAAATCATTACAAATAATGGTAAATGTATTGTCATTTTGGAGTCACCTTTACTGTTATTAAGAATGTTTCTAAACACTCTACATTAACGTGGATGCTACCATGATTACGAATAGTCCTGAATTAATCGTGATGTTATTGTAATGGTGAAAGGTTAGCATGTAATGGCGGTATATTTGTGTGTCTAACTTTCTCACTAATCATTATTCACAATTCATTCAGGACTATCCGTAATCATGGTAGCATCAACCTTAATGTAGAGTGTTTAGAAACATGATATTCTTATTTACAATAAAAGTGACTCCAAAATGACAATGCATTTACCATAAATTTCTATTGGCACAAAATGATCAGAAACACAACCAAAACAAACAGCAAATGCATCCAGCAACTTTGTACAGTCACAAGCTTGATGTAATCATTGCGTGCTAGGAATATTGGACCAAATACTAAGCGTTTTACTACTTTAATACACAAAGGTGAATTTGTCCCACTGCTTTTGGTCCCCTAAAATGGGGGTGACTATGTACAAAAAGTGTTGTAATTTCTAAACGATTCACCCGATATGGATGAAAACACCCTCAAATGAAAGCTGACTGTCTGCACTTTAACTCCATAATCATTGTATAATTTAAAAAACAATGTCACTTACCCAATACTTTTGGAGCTCACTGTATATTTAAAGCTATGTTTTGATATTTCAGGTGAGTCCAGGGGGCTGAAAGAGAAGAAGGTGGCTAAAACTCGGTCTAAAGTGAAGAGCTCCGATGAAGATGGCAGTCCGAAGAGTGCACAGAAGAAAGTCAAACTTCTCCAGCCGTAAGTTTGTTATTGTGCACTCTATCACTTCCTTCCTTGAAGACAATCTCCTTCATTGGCCTTAATTGTGTGTGTGTGTGTACTCACCCACCACTCTCTCTCATTGTCAGGGGGGAGTTCACTGCTCCAGCGGCTAACTTTGGGAACGTGCATCCCTCTGACGTGCTGGACATGCCAGTGGACCCCAATGAGCCCACCTACTGCCTGTGTCACCAGGTGTCCTATGGAGAGATGATTGGCTGTGACAACACAGATGTGAGTTTCCCCAGAAACCTCCCCTGAGTTCCCCCAGTGTGTGCACTCACCTGACCTATATTGTTGTGTTGATCCTGGTTCTTGAAAGCTACAGTGTGTACAGACTTCATCAAACCTCTGTGTTGATTGTTTTTGCAGTGTTCCATCGAATGGTTCCACTTTGCCTGCGTGGGCCTGACGACGAAACCAAGAGGGAAATGGTGAGGGAATCAGCCAACCTACACAGACTAACCGTACATACTACACTCACTGGCCAGTTTATTAGATACACACACCTAGTACAGGGTCAGACCCCCCCTTTGGCTCCAGAAGAGCCTGAATTCTCTGGGGCATGGATTCTACAAGTCAGAAATTGATGTTTGTCCATGTTGACGCGATGGCATCACTCAGTTGCTGCAGATTGGACAGCGGTACGCAGTTGACACCAGGCTATATGGGTCCATGGACTTAAGCTGCTTAAACTAAATCCTGACTCTGCCAACAGCATGACGCAACAGGAACTGGGATTCGTAGGACCAGGCAATGTTTTTTCCCCTCAATCGTCCGGTGTTGGTGATCGCGTGCCCACTGAAGCCGCTCTTCTTGTTTTTAGCTGATAGGAGTGGAACCTAGTCTGGTCGTCTGCTGTAATAGCCCATTCGTGACAAGGATTGATAAGTTGTGCATTCCTAGATGCCGTTCTGCACAGCACTGTTGCACTGCGCTGTTATTTGTCTGTTTGCGGGCCCGCCTGTCAGCTTGTACGATTCTTGCCCTTCTCCGACCTCTCATCAACACTCTGTTTTTGCTCACAGGACTGCTGCTGACTGGATATTTTTTGTTTATCACACCATTCTCGGTAAACTGTAGACACTGTCGTGCGTGAAAAGCTCAGGAGGGCAGCCGTTTCTGAGATATTGGCTCCGGCGCGCCTAGCAATGACAATCATACCACACTCAAAATCGTTTAGGTCACTCGTTTTGCCAATTTTAACGTTCAGTCGAACAGTAACTGAATGCCTGTCTGCCTGTTTTATATAGCAAGCCACGGCCACGTGACTCACTGTCTGTAGGAGCGATCCATTTTTATGAACAGGGTGGTGTATCTAATAAACTGGCCGGTGAGTATGCCCATTCACAAAGTGGAAATAGTAATGGGATTTTAAGGTTTACAACTGAATATTTCCTTTTTTTCTAACTGCAGGTATTGTCCACGCTGCTCTCAAGACAGAAAGAGAAAGTAAGCCCTTAAGGTAGAGGGGCCAACCGATTGTCGAGTCAGGATACTACGTTAGTAGTGATGAGAAAGTAACATGACATTTTCTGTCCCCAGGATAGTATTACATTGTTTATTGGTCTTCTAGCATAGAGCAATTGGTGCTTTCTTTTTTTGTTTACTTGATTTAATGCGGTGCGAAGGAGATATGTGGTTACAGATGTATTTAAATGTGTTTCAAAGGTTATGAGAGTTGATAGTTACGGGAGTTGCTTTGGTTTTTTTTATCTTTATGTTTCTATTTTTTTTTGTAACTGAACAATAAACACTAAAATTTGACAGTTAGTGTCCATAATACTGTACTATGCGTATGACTACATGTGATTGACTGGAGTGAAGTGGATTGACATATTGTAATGGCTGCCGTGTTGGACCATCGAGTACTGTTGTGCTTTCAAGTTTGTTACATAATTTAAGATTATATTGTGTGCGCTCTAAAAAAAAACGCAATTTAGCCTGACCGCATGAGTGAGGAAAGGTTCATTTAAGACATTAGCGCTTTTATCTGTTTGGTAGTTAGTTGATTGAACTGCATTTTACATTTTAAATGTGATGGAACTGGTTTAGAGAATGCATTTCATAAGGGAAATATCATCAATGCTGTAGCTGACACCTGGGTACATGTGAGGAAAATTGTATTTTCAGTTTGAATACAGCTACTACCTCAAATCAGTCTTGTCCTTTATCAAGTAGATTGGTTTTGAACAGCATAGCTACAATGCATAGATACAATTGCATGAGGTTATCGGATTTACTGTACTTGATATTGCAATATTTGACTTTGCAGTAATGAAGTATCATTAACATTGTAGCGTCAGTTATCCGCAGACAGGTGGCGTAGTTTGTTCACCAAAGAGGAGGGTCAGTGGGAGGAGGGGAGCGATGCCGATGACCTGGTCCTCTGGCGCGCTGCTGTTAAAATTCAAAACCCTTCAGAGCAGAACCGTGCTGTTTCAATCTGTTCAACCCTTTCTAAAGATCCTACCTTGCGGCTAAGACTGAGCAGCACTACAACAAATATTGGTAAGTGTGTTATACTTGGTTAACGTTATTTATGTCTGGAGTTTCTTAGTTGTAAAATTTAGCTAGTCAGAAAGTTGACTAAAAACGTTAAATACTGTAGCTATATTAAATCAATTAACGTAGTTAGCTAAAGGTATCTTGTGGCAAACTAAGGTAGCTAACTAGCGTTAGCTATTTCGGGGAGAAATCGAAACAAACAACTAATAACTTGGTCAAAAGAAAACTATCGAACTTAGCTAATACATTAACTAGCGAACACGTTTGTTAGGGTGAGTGGGTCGTTTATAGCTACATGGAATGAACGTAGTTTACTATGATTAACGTTACCTAGAATGTCAACCACTCGGCTTACAACACGTTTTTTTGTGTACA
This sequence comes from Salmo trutta, assembly GCF_901001165.1. NCBI lineage: Eukaryota > Metazoa > Chordata > Actinopteri > Salmoniformes > Salmonidae > Salmo > Salmo trutta. The sequence goes on along the minus strand of NC_042959.1, from coordinate 72,435,704 downwards.
GTGATGTCGTGGGACTTGGTGCGTGGGTGACCTGGTGAAGACCGGGGGCATTAACCAGTACGTGGTTCAGGATGTCGTCTCCCCTAAACAACTGCCCTCCCGTCTCAACAGTAAATATCCCGTAGTTTGTTACAGACTTACAATTGTTAGAATATTGTCATCCTGAAATCTGACCAAGCAACTCAACTCTTACTATTCTATATATTTTCCGGGTTTCAAGGCTGCACTGAGAAGCCAGGGTCTATTGTGCATCCTGGAACACTTCGACACGGGTTACACTGTGCTGCAGTGAGTAGCTATATTTACCCAAATTATTTTCTTTTTCTTTCTTAAACCTGCCTCAACTATGATGTAATTTCTCGGGTTCTGACCCATGTTGCATTTTATTGTATGTCACAGGCACTGCCATAAAGTGGACATGATTGTGAAAGTGGACACCATGAAGTTACTCATACAAGGTCAGTGTTTGTTATGGTGTGTGTTGAAATGTCTTTCAATGTATTCACATGATGGCATACCAGTGCCTGCTAGTGCTCACTATTCAGCCGAAGTCCTCATCCGTATTTCATTGTTTTCTCTGTTAGTGGTGAGTGGCCTGTCCGTCTCCCTGCCCTCCCTCCTCAACGCCTCACTCTCTGCCCCGGACCGCAAGGAGCAGCTCAATGCTGTCAAAATGAGTGTGTTCCTCCTTTGCAAGCTCACAGAAATCCTGGAGAGAGACTCTTACAGGCAGAGTATCATCACTGCACCCAGTAAGGTAGGTCCTTCTGCACCCAGTCATATTTGAATATGTCATCTCATAGCATGCTCTATAGTCATTTAATACATCCACTAATGCCCAGTGATGAGATAATGGCAAGTATGAGCCAATCAGGCTGAGAGTGTGTGTGCCTTCCTCCTGATTTGTGGGTAATCTTGGCAGAGTGGCGAAGATTGGCTGCTCTGCTGTAAGGGCCCACCTACAGTAAACTAGCAGCCATTCTCACCCTCTGCCCATCCCAGAGACATGGGAGAAGGCAGGACGAAGGCTGCTGAATGTGTTTGAGTGTGAGAGGATATGTTTCAGTTGGCAAGGAGACACAACTCTTCGTTGATGGCCTTTGCTATGGCTATGACATTTTCCTGAGAGCATTCAAATCTTAGTGACAGCTATGCAGTGGCCTCAACATCAGTAAAGTGACCAACACTCCTGTTTTGGTTTGAGTTTGAAGTGAATTGTCCCTCAACATCAGATCCCCATTTGATTGTCATTCTCTCAAACCTGCAGAAATTATTTGAATGTTTTTATTTACAGCAAAAACCTGACTATTCCGTTTTTGAAGGAAAGGAGACTAGGAGAGAATCACTTCCTCTGGGATTACTGAGCGTTCCTCATGTCCTCTGTGATTTCTCCCCCCAGGCTCTGCCCCTGAACAGGTACAGTTAAGTGATGGGTTTGGCAGTGGGAAGGCTGATTGACAAATCCATCAATGTGGTCAAGAGTGCCATCCAGCTACTGGCTGCCTTCATCGCACACAACCCCTACAGCTGCAAGGTGTGAGCGTGCACGAACAACCACTACTGTGAAGTACACAATTGTAAGACAGAGTATTACAATTGTTTCTTTCATCTGTAGTTGAGCAGTGCTGATGTGAAGAAACCCCTGGAGAAGGAGACGGATAAACGCAGAGAGCTTAGAGAGAGACTGCAGGAAAACGCACCTAGTAAATTATACACACCACCTTTTATATTTATCTTTCATATAATGCCCAATGATGAGACCAAGGCGAATGCGAGCCAACTGAAAGAGGGTTGGGATCTCTCTCGTCTCGTTTGGCCGGTAATCTTGGCAGTGTAGCGGAGATTGGCTGCTCTGCTGTAAGGGCCGGCCTACAGTGACTTGGCCCCACCCACACGTTTCTCCTGCTAAAGAAACACGATAGAGAATAGTGGGAGAGTGCTGACAGTGTGACTGATGTCTGTTTGCCTGTGTCTGCCTGCCTTTATGCATGAGGCAGGGAGAATCCCATCTCTCCTCAATATTCAGTTGGTCATGAGCGCTCTTTGTTAATCTGAGGGCTTTGTAACAATAGAAATATAATCCATTCAATCTGAACTCCTCTACCTCATCTTCTGCCTCTTTTGTCCAAACTATATATTTATTATTAAAGGGAAACTCCGCTCAAATTCTTTTTCAATTTTTTTCTCTCCGTTAATCCACTGATACAGTCCCAAAATGTTTTGCATGTCAGCAGTCAAGTTTTGAAGATATTGGACTTTCGAGAAGCAGTGTCACCAGCCACATCATCATGCAAAATTATTTTAGTGTTGGTTTCCCATTTAACCATATTCCTTTGGTCTCTCCGTCCAGTGGCAGTGATCAAAGCCTCCGAGCTGTGGGCCGCTATGGAGCCTGAGCTGCTCCTCATCGTCAGAGCCGAGCTGGAGCCCACCAGTGAGGGAGAGGGGGAACAGCAGGAGAGGGAGGAGGACGAGGCTAGAGAGGAGGACGACAGGGCCACCGCCATACAGATCGCCCAGTTCCTCCGCGTCAACAAATACCGGTAAAATGAAACAATATCTAAATACCGGGCCCAGTTTTTCAAAGATTATCTATCTGGATTTTGCCTATCGGATAGGACTAAATGCATAGAAATGGTGGAGGGGGGGGGACTCGTGTTCTATCCATTTAATGCTATCCGATAGTCTAGAACAGATGGATAACTTTTGAAACACTCTGCCCAGGGGACTAGATTTGTAACAAATCAGGATCAACTGTTTATAGAAGTGAGATTCCAAGCTGAACTCTACAGTCATCACATAACTGATTGTTTGTGTATCAGGAATGCAGTGCGTCTGTGTGTGCGAGCCCACAGCCGGTTCCCAAAGTCTGAGATGTTCTTGTCTCTGACCACTCTCACCCCCGAGACTCTCTTGGACACACTGGCCCTGCTCTTCAAAGGTACTGAACTCTGTCTGTCTGTCAATCACATCACAAGGCACGTGTATTGGTTAAGTGTAGGAGATAGAAAGTGAGCATTGTGAAAATGTTGGGTCTTTTAGTGAATGCTCCTATCTAGAACTGACTTACAATAAGTACACTTTGAAAGAACCGCATAATACTACTCTAGTAAGTAAACTCTATTCAGAACTAACCAGCTCTCTGCTAAGAGTCATTCACTCAATCGAAACACTTTCAAATGGATTAAACAAATTATTCAGTAGCAAGCCTTCAAAAACAAGTGGTGAAATCAGTGCTAGAATAAGAGTATGATATAACCAATCAAAATGTAATTAAGGTCAATCTAGTGCTGTGGGCTTTCAGCAGTGTAGGAGGTGTAGTTCTAGATGACAGCATTACTGATGGAGTGGGTGATAATGTTTTCTACTGGTGAATCACCCAAACCTAGCTCTAACACCTGAGAACTAACACTGGTCTTCATTTTAGACCACTAGGTAAATCATGTGGACTGGAACAAATGTGTGCTCACACTGGCAGGAGTTAAGATGTTCACATTTCCTCTCAGGAGAATTTTTTTTCTAATCTGACCTCTCTGTTCCTCCCCAGGTCCTGACCAGGACACCTCTGAGATCAGAGAGGACCTGCCTTCCACCCCCCAGAAGGAGGGAGCAGGGGATGGAGGGAAGGAAGGGGTGGAGGAGAGCGAGCTGAAGAAACAGGAGATGCTGTTGCAGTATCTGAGAGCTTTGCCCTGCAGGTGGAGAGAGCCATCGCTGTCATCAACACCATGCTCTACTGGAAGACTACCTCGGGTACAAACACACCTCATCTTACCTACACCCACATTACCATACCTTTATCACCTGCACAGTCAACATCTCACCCCAATGACTCCATGCATGTATTCTGAGACAATGTAATGTGGGGTATTGAGGAATGAATGTGTGTGTCAGTGGTCCAGGAGGCGGTGCAGTTCTGTGTGACAGTATGTGAGTTCAGTCTGGTGTGAGGAAGATGCTGCCTCTGGTCTCCTGACGCTGCCGTTAAAGATGCTGTGGTGCAGGCCTACAGACGCCTCTACCTCAACCCCCAGGGAGACAACACCAGGTATGCTGTCACACCTTCAAACTGTTGCCACAGGCACTTTCTATCAACCCCTCAGCTCCCTCGATCCCACTATCAATTTCAGATGGTTAAGTTGCTTTTGAAATGGTAATGTCTTCCCATGTGAAATTGCGAAGCAGTGCTAGTGACAGTATAATGGTATTGAGAGTAAATGGAACTGTCTTGTCTGCTGAAACAGCCTTCGTGGGAACCTGCAATCTTCATTCGAGCACCTCAGCCATTTCCCCCAAGAGGTTTCAACTCTCATGCTGTGTTTAGACATGCAGCCCAATTCTGATCTTATTTTCACTAATTGGTCTATTGACCGATTGGATCAGCTCTGAAATTGTGAAAAGATTTGTGATTGGTCAAAAGACCAATTAGTGCAAAAATATCTATCTCAATTAGGCTGCCTGTGTGAACACACCCTGTATTACATTTTCTGCTGTGAATTTGTTCATCTTGCTCCCACCAGAACATTGCTGCTGAAGAGATGCAGACTCAAGGTACAAGTTGAGGTGGGAAATTGTGCGATTGACCGTAGAACAATGTCTTGGAGCGACTTCATCAACCTCCAATGGGCTATGCTGTGGTGCCTGACTCTCTCTCTCACTCTCAGGGCTAAAGCTCAGACTCTAGTGGACAGTCTGTCTGAACTGATGGTGGATGACTCTGGAGACAATCCGGTGTCTGGAGGAGATAGTGAGTTTCTCTTTTATTATCAATCCTGTCATCAATACTACCCAGTGATTGAGTTAGCCCTTACTCTTTACTGATTACTCTCTTTTTCATCCTGTCTTTCAATTATTAACCCCATTCTCTCTCATCTAGTCTGTTCCAACACCACCTCTCTTGTGTCGTCCCAGGTCCAGGAGTTTTCTGGTGGTGGCAGCAGCCTGCAGTCCACGGTGGTGCAGGTTCTGTGGGGGAGGTTCAGTGGCAAACGAGAGACCTCCAGCCTGCACAGACGAGCAGCAGTACTGCTTCTGGGAATGGCTGCACGGTAAGGCCCACACACAAACACAAGTTCTAACTCCACACCTGTGTCTTTAAGTCCCCTTTGACTTCTTGCCCAATGATGAGACCAAGGCGAATGCGAGCCAACTGAACGAGAGTGTTGGGTTCTCCCTTGTCTTGATTGGCCAGTAATCTTGGCAGTGTAGCGGAGATTGGCTGCTCTGCTGTAAGGGCCGGCCTACAGTGACTTGGCCCCACCCACACGTTTCTCCCGCTGAAGAAACATGGTAGAGAATAGTGGGAGGGTGCTGACAGTGTGACTGGTGTGTTAATCTGAGGCAGGGAGAAACCCACCTCTCCTCCATATTCAGGAGTCCATGAGCTCTTCTTTTATTAATCTGAGGGCTTCTACACCTGTATCTTTTTCGGAGGGGTTGGGTTTAAAGCAGAAGTAAACATTTCAGTTGGACCTTGTGGGTAATTGACCAATACATTGATCTTAATCTTTGTTTAATATGAGACTCTGATCCAAGTTAAGTTTTGGACTTAACCTCCCAATGACAATATTCCCTTATCGATGTATGGTAAACTGTTCCTAGGTCTGCACCTATTGGCAACTCCTACCTTTGGCGCATGGCTTTGTCTCAAAAGTCTGGTGTTGGTTAATTTGTCCACTAAAATTAAGGTGCCTGCATGCTTCCCATCCGTACCACTTCAGAAGACGTGCATATATTATTACATCTTGTGACGTTGTTTATTTTAGACTTCGTTAAGTTTTTCTTTTTTTCAGTTCGGGTGCAGCAAGTCTACACCCCTTTGTTGGTGATTGGTCAACCGTAGGGATTCTTCAATATTCTGTCATTCAATGAGAGACGACCCATTCTCATGCACATTTTTTCATCGACAAATACTTCAGCAAACATCTTAGATGCAATAACAAAAAAGGATATCCTCAGCATAAACTCAGGAAATCGGTCATTCATTTTGATGTTATCTTAGATTAATTCAGACTATTTTGAGGAACTGTACTGGCTACGGCATCTCAAAATGGACAAACAGTACTATTGGTGCTTTTTTCTCGTTCAAGTGAATGTCTTTTTTACGGGAGTATGCAATCACACTCATTTGGCTAGCCGAACTGAAGCATGCTGGTGTCTTCAGTCTCTGAATAGAAGCACAGCAGAGTACACTGACTTCTCTGCATTGAGTCGAAGTCACGACCACTTATAAATCTGGGCTCACCGCCAGGGTTTTCAATGAAGGAGCATTGTAAACACGCATTCGGTCTCCTTCAAAGACAGTCACTGCCGGAGGGGGGGGATGACTATCTGCAGTCCACCCACAGTGTACTGGACAATACCGTGTCGCCTCTTTCCATGCAGGCAGCATTCATAACCTGTTTAATCCTCCCCTCACATCCTCCAACTCTCCCTCCCACACACATTATCCCTCATAGACTGGGACCGTGTGTGTTCTGAGGAGGGTCGAGCACCGACGAGATGATTGATTAATCTGGAGCCTGGGCATAATTTTAATGGCTTAGTTTACTACTCTTGTGTGTAGACATAGCAGTGAATTTACATACTGCCAGGAACCTCATTTGTGCACCACACACTAAAGTTGCTGTGTGTAATAGCATGTTTGTATGCACGTTCTTGTATCAGATGTGGCATTTTAGATTGCGTGTTCAGGGTGTAGACTAATGTAATTGTGTATTTCTCTGTGTAGAGCGGAGAGGGAGGTGGTCCTCAGTAACCTGGACACTCTGTGCCCAGTTTCTGGGTGTATCTCAGCACCCTGAGGAGCAGGGAGAACAAGGTGAGACAGAGTGATTATTTAGAAAGTTGGTGCACTCTGGTAAAACAACTTCTTAAAGTAGTATGAATAGATCACATTCTCCAGTTGTCTGGTGCTCTTTCACTGTGCCTAGTTGTTGTAGTGTATTATGATGACCAGTATTTTGTATTGGTACTTTATGACCAGTACTGTGTTATAGTGATGTGTGTCCCTGTCCCTCTAGTCCCTGCGGTGAGCTGCGTGTCCCTGGCCCAACTGCTGTCTCTGTGTGGCTGCGTGGCGTTCTGGCAGCTGTTCCACCTGGAGCGCAGCGTCAGCTCTGAGCTGCGGAGGAGGAGAGGAGAGACTGAAGAGAGGGAGGAGAAGGCGAAGGTACCCTCCCGTAAGGCCAAGGTCAGTCTGGACATGGAATGCGAACACAATGTTTATGATGTCCAGTATTTTTACCCAAACCAATGATGGCAATAATTCACATAATGGTCAACCATGAGATTAGGATACTGCATTCCTAGTGGTAATGAGACTGCTGGGTTTATACACATGTTCTGTGTTTGGGTTTAAGAAGCTTTTACTATACGTGTCAAATTGATTGTCATTGTATTTCATAAACCAAATGTTATCAGAACAGGATGTTGATTAGTAAGGAGGCCATGTGAGTCTCCTGGTGAGTAGGATTGTCTTGCCAATCAGTGACTTTTCTCCCTGGGAAATGCTTGATGAGTTTAATTTTGGTCACGCAACACAGTGATTGACAGGTCTTGATGATTCTTCCCATCAGGGGGCTAAGAACAAAAGCTAACTTCTTCCTAATTACTCCTTTAGATGAAATCGCTCTAACTTTCCAGTAGACTAGACATGAACAGGGAGTTTTTAATCAACTGTCATGATCCAGTTGTACCAGGTAATCCAAACACCTGGACCCAGAGCCTCTGTACCAGGTAATCCAAACACCTGGACCCAGAACCTCTGTACCAGGTAATCCAAACACCTGGACCCAGAGCCTCTGTACCAGGTAATCCAAACACCTGCCCCCAGAGCCTCTGTACCAGGTAATCCAAACACCTGGACCCAGAGCCTCTGTACCAGGTAATCCAAACACCTGGACCCAGAGCATCTGTACCAGGTAATCCAAACACCTGGACCCAGAGCCTCTGTACCAGGTAATCCAAACACCTGGACCCAGAGCCTCTGTACCAGGTAATCCAAACACCTGGACCCAGAGCCTCTGTACCAGGTAATCCAAACACCTGGACCCAGAGCCTCTGTACCAGGTAATCCAAACACCTGGACCCAGAGCCTCTGTACCAGGTAATCCAAACACCTGGACCCAGAGCCTCTGTACCAGGTGTGCACCCCCACAAGCCACTGTCATTCAGTGAATAAATATTAACCTAGCAGCTAATAAAACTTTATGGTTTAGAATATGGAAGTAGCAAACAAGCTGATCTATATTTAATTACCCAGCTGTGTGTACTATTGTGTGGCTTTTTAATTTAGGTAATCATGGCCATTAGATGAGGATGGCTGAGGGCTACAAGCTCGTTCCATGTCTGGTTGTCTGCTAATGTTGTTCCTTCAGACGCTCAAGTCCTGCTGCTGCTGTCTGCTGAACCAGTTGATCGAAAAACTTATTTTCATATGTTCAGAACAGAAAAAACAATAAGAAGCATTGGAAAATGCTGTCATGTCCTCCACTAGCATTCTGACCTCTGACGTTGCTATAGCGCGACAGTACAGTGTACTGTACTCTTCAGAACTCCAACCACTCTTCTGGACTGTGGCAACCATGGGCTGCTCGCTCGTGCACTCTTAACAGTAATAACTGAACTTTCTGTAAGGTCTAGAACAACTTGAAGGTTCTTATTGTGTCCAGAACTACTTGTTGGTGGTATAATTATACAATGAGTAGATTGGAGGGAGAAGGGGGATCATTTCAGGTGATGCCATCGGTTATACTCTAGGAAGGATGGGGACTTAATTGAAGAAAGCTTAATGATGATTGCTGGTTGTTCTTCCCACATTGAGATGAACTGAAGCCATACCCCCTCCCCCATTGAAAGTTTAATTACAATTCGTTATCATTCCACTAGTTCTGTTTTTGTCTTTGTATAGTGCTAATTATGATGCTTGGTTATTCTTACATTTGAAGTGTTTCAGATGAATAGTGTTTTCCAGGCTTTTCACTATGAACACGAATCCTCAGGTTTTTCCTAATGGTAAGTGTTTTGTAGCGGTCAGTAATTGTCTCCCACACACCTCCATTGTGTTGGGTCTCCTCAAAGACACAGCCCTCCCTGGGAGAGGACTGATAAGGGTATTAAACATGATTTTTTTTTTTTACCCTAATGGTAATGCACTGTTTTACATGCCTAGTTAATTATATTGAAGCTATGGCTTATGACAGTCTACTGTATCGCAGACCACACACCCGGTTAGTCCGGTTCCTCTGGAAAACATCCTAATCCACGGCTGGAGGAGAAGTTGCATATTATTTTTTCACCTGGCTTCATCCCTTCCCAGTGTATGCAGTTAATTCCCCTGTTTAGAACAACGGAGGCCAGGGAGACACTGCAGCCATTTTGTGTTAGTGCTCCCTCAGAGTAGAGGCCCTCTGTACCTCCCACACGTACATCTGAAATGACTGTAGAGGATTATGGTTAATGCCAGTCAGGGGTATTGGCATCGAAGCCTCCAGGTCCAATGTATGGCTGGTCGTATTTTCACCCAGGTAATCGATTGCTTAATCTGTCATATCATTGATTGGCCAGTCTGTCTATTTCATAGTATTCCAGCTGATCCTGATTAGAGCAGAAATCTACATGCCATTTTTAAATGCTTCATCATATAACATGTCAACGTCTCCCCTGCCCAGGCTGAGTGACGAGAACCCGGCGGTGAGGCAGACTGCAGTGACTGTTCTGACCCAGCTAGTGCTGAAGGTCAAAGGACAGGTCAGCGAGGTGGCTGTACTGCTCATCAACCCCCCCCAACACACATTGCCAGCCTCGCACTCAACTTCTTCAGTGAGCTCGCCTCCAAGGTACATACAGCGTTAATTCCAGGCATGTCTATTTGATTGGAATATACAGTGCCTTAGGGAAGTATTCAGACCCCTTGACCTTTTCCACATTTTGTTACGTTACAGCCTTATTCCAAACATTTTTTTGTTATTTAATCCAATCTACACACTACTCCATAATGACAAGGCAAAAACAGGTTTTTAGACATCTTATTAACATAAGTATTCAAACCCTTTGCTGAGACTTGAAATTGAGCTCATGTGCATCCTGTTTCCATTGATCAGCCTTGATGTTTCTACAACTTGATTGGAGACCACCTGTGGTAAATTAAATTGATTGGACATAATTTGGAAAGGCACACACCTGTCTATATAAAGTCCCACAGTTGACAGTGCATGTCAGAGCAAACACCAAGCCATGAGGTCGAAGGAATTGACCGTAGAGCTCAGACAGGATTGTGTCGAGGCACAGATCTGGGGAAGGGTATCAAAAAATGTCTGCAGCATTGAAGGTCCTCAAGAACACAGTGGCCTCCATTCTTAAATGTAGGAAGATTGGAACCACCAAGACTTCCTAGAGCTGGCCGCCCGGCCAAACTGAGCAATCGGGGGAGAAGGGCCTTGGTCAGGGAGGTGACCAAGAACCTGATGGTCACTCTGACAGAGCTCCAGAGTTCTTCTGTGGAGACGAGAACCTTCCAGAAGGACAACCAGCACTCACCAATCAGGCCTTTATGCTAGTGGCCAGACGGAAGCCACTCCTCAGTAAAAAGCACATGACAGCCTGCTTGGAGTTTGCCAAACGGCACCTAAAGAACTCTGACCATGGAAAATAAATATTCTCTGGTCTTAAACCAAGATTGAACTCTTCTGCATGAATGCCAAGCGTCACATCTGGAGGAAACCTGGAACCATCCCTACGGTGAAGCATGGTGGCAGCATCATGCTGTGGGAATATTTGTCAGCGGCAGGGACTGGGAGACTTGTAAGGATAGAGGGAAAGATGAACAGAGCTTTGTGGAGATCCTTGATGAAAACCTGCTCGGGACAAGTCTCAATGTCCTTGTGGCCCAGCCAGAGGCCGGACTTGAACCCAATCAAACATCTCTAGAGAGACATGAAAACAGCTGTGCAGCAACGCTCCCCATCCAACCTGACAGAGCTTGAGAGAATCTGCAGAGAAGAATGGGAGAAACTCCCCAAATACAGGTGTGCCAAGCTTGTAGTGTCATACCCAAGAAGACTCGAGGCTGTAATCACTGCCAAAGGTGCTTCAACAAAGTACTGAGTAAAGGGTCTGAACACTTATGTAAATGTGATTTTTAATTTTAATTAGCAAACATTTCTAAACCTGTTTTTGCTTTGTCGTTATGGGGTATTGTGTGTAGATTTAATTTAATTTTCAATTTCCTCAAATTTAGAATGAGGCTGTAACGTAACAAAATGTGCTTAAAGTCAAGTGGTCTGAATACGTTCCAAATGCACTGTAAATCTGAGTTGGTGTATTGGGGACCTTTTTACATAGACTGAGGGTAATGGATCCTCCAATGTTCTAAACCAGACAGTGGCATCTCCTCTCCTCCCAGGACAATGCCATCTACAACCTGCTCCCAGACATCAGCAGACTGTCAGACCCAGAGAAAGCCATGAACGAGGAAGACTTCCACACCATCATGAAGTGAGTGGTGTCCACACTAAGCTGTGTACCTCTTCTGCTCTCACTGTGTATATTGTGTGTTGTGATCAGTGTAGTGTCTTCTGCGCTCACTATGTGTAGTGTGTCTTGCAGGGAGTCATTGTTCTGTTACCCGCGAGCGGCGGCTTTACTAATGTGAGGGCTACTGTCACCCACTCTGTTTTCTCGCAGGCTTTACACACTCTGGATGACTTGGCATGCTGGGGTCACATTGTGACTCTGGTTTGAAACCTGTTGTGCTGAATAACATGGAAATGGGATGCTAATATGTGAGTGGTATTTTAATGTTTCCCTCTTTGTCTCTGTTTTCAGGCAGCTGTTTTCCTACATCAGTAAGGAGAGACAGACTGAGTCTCTGGTGGAGAAGCTGTGTCAGCGCTTCAGGACAGCAAAGTGAGCAGCCCGTCTTCCCCTCGCTCTTCCTTCCGATCTCCTCATTTCTATTTTCCCACTCCGTGTCATAACGGCTGGCATTAGTTCCTCTGTCTCAGGAGTATTCGAGGCCTGGGTCGTCTGTTCAGCGAACTCGGGGCCAACTCTCCCTCTTTCTGGCTCGTCATTCAAAGCACAGACCTCCACAGAAATGGCATTTTAGATTAACCCACAGACAGTGAATCAGCGAGACCATGGGTGGAGAATGATTTCTTCAAATGTCAGGTCAGACTTCCTCTGTTCTTAAAAGACTGTTGTAAGTGAATAATTAAATTTCCTCTCTCCAGGACTGAGCGTCAGTGGTCTGACCTGGCCGTGTCTCTGACGGCGGTCCACACCCAGGGGCTGGAGAACATAGAGAGCCCTGAGATGGAGAAGACCTGTCCTGAGGGCGCTGGGCCCAGCCAGAACACCACCACTCACACGCCACTACCCAACAAGGGACGGGGTGGCAGGCCCAAGAGAGGTGAGCGCACACACGTGTAGTGCCTTTTCTGGTAGACAGTGAATTTTCTTTCCCTCCAGAATGTATTTATTTTTGCCAATTACATAGACTTTAGCTTATGTTCCATGATTTTCTTTCTCTCCCCTCAAAGGCCAAGCCCTCAGTATCCAGTCGCCATGACGATAGCTTTGTGACCCCTAAACCAACCCGGAGGTCCTCTAAGAAAGCTGTTATCACCTTCAGCAGTGACAAAGAGGAAGAAGGTATCTGCTCTTTCTAAAAGTAGTCTGTTTTAGTTAGTGTTGGCAGTGCTTTTCAGTTAGTGATGAATCAGTTGATATGCTTTCTGTGCTCTCAGTAGATTGTTGGTGCTGGCTTCCCAGGATGGTGTCATAAAATACATTTGAGCCCAGTGAATGAAATGGCATTTGTTTTAATCTTTGCAATTTCATAGCATTTACTGTTGGGAACAAATCTGGTTACTTGTTGCTTGTCGAATGAACACGTCAATGTTACTGGTATTAGTTTGTTTTTACCCAATCAGACGCTGTCGTGGCAGAGAGCGAGACACCTAAGGTGACCACGCCCATCGCCCGCACCTCTCGACGTGCTCGTCTCTGACACTGGACCCCCTCTTCCTCTGCTTTTAGTTTGTCACATGTTCCATTGTTTTGTCATCTTTTTAAATCATGTTTTTACTTTTTTAAGTAACTTTTTATCTTTTGTAATGTTCCTCTAGTCAGCACTAAATACTTTGACTCAGTCTTTTTGTAGCTGAATCAAGACTTTTTAATAAGCCTTTGGGGTGAACCACACTACCTCTGTCATCTGTGTGTGTTTGCAAGTGGAGTCAGATTTATGCCCTCATTACAAGGAGTATTGAATGCCCTTCTCTTGCATTGTGTGTTTGGTCAGTGAAATGGTGTGTGTTCAGGTTGGATTGTCACAGCTTGGCTAGACACGGTTGCTACCGTTCTTACTCCTTCACTCTCTCTCCTCCATGCTCTCCTATTTCTGCCATCTTGAAATATTCTGTAATCCCACCTGTTATTTAACCTGTTAAACAGTTAACCTAAATCCTCATGAGACCCAGAAATTCAATTTTGTCCTCTAGTGGACATATAGTTCTTGGTCTGTATCTGAGGCCATACATGCCACTTTATTAAGTCCTGTTTGAGAGGACATTGGGCTTTTCAATTCTGTCACGTGTGGGGGGTGTTTTTCATATTTAAGTTTTGACCACTAAAGAGGACAATTTGGCACTTACTAAGAAAAGATTTAGTGACATGCTGTTTTTACCCCAAACACTTATGTAAAACAATGTATCCCAAACCTTTTTTCCCGGTTCTCACCTTGTTTATGATGTGCCTGACACCTGAACAAAATGGTAGCATGTTATTTTAGAGTCGAAAGAAACGCACACCTATTTAGGTGAGTTGCTGGTTAGCAGAGTGGAACACAAAAAAATCAAATGAAGGAGAGCATGTTATTTTACACGACTTCACTCCCTCTGACACGTGCTCCATCTCTACCACTCTACCTCCTGGAATTGATCTCCAAGGTCTTCCCCTCTCCCACACACCTTCCCTCCTGTTCCATGCTCTTTCTCTGCCTGTGTTACGTTCCTCGGTCGCTCTCGTCCTTCACTGACATCGTCTTGTGTTGTAGCTTCACCCCCTCCCCTCTCTTTTGGAGCTAGTCTCTTCCCTCTCCTCTCGCCCACTCTACCTCCCACTCACTCCCTCTCTCCTTTTAAATGACACAGGAGTGCACTTCTGTTTTTGTGAGTTATGTAAAGGGGAAAAAACACCTTTGCTGACTTCAGACTAACAATATAGTTTGCCAACGCAGAGTTTATAAACCCAATCTGACAGACATTTTGTGTTGGATGAAGACTTGTGAAATATATTGTGAGAAACTAAAGATGCATTAAAATAAACTACTTCCATTTCATGGACTGGTGAGTGATGTTGGTGGCTGGTTTCTGTGGGGCGTGTCCAATCCAACGGCACTTTTTTTTAGTAGTTCAATGGATTCCTGTCCAGTTTTTCCCTTAGAGGTTCAGAATGTCCTGAAATGGAACCCCTAGTTGAAACGAGGTCAACCCTGGAACACTTTGAGACGTCCATGCAGAGATGATCGAGAGTGACCTCAACTGATGTGACCTAAATAAATGCCTGTACCAAGGGATATGGAAGATGTTTTTAGGAGGCAAGAGCTTGTCAAACTGCCTCATGATTTATTGTGTTCATTAAGGGGTATTACTGGAGAATGTTGTTGAATTTGCAAATCCATCCACAGCCAGACCTTACTGTCTGTAGGCCAGTGTTGTGTTCAAGACCACCTAAAGTAAGACAGCCCAGGTGCTCAGTCTTAAAATTATTCTGATTTATATTTTTAATGATCTGATTTAATCTCTTCAGTTTTTGTTGGAAAGCGTTAACGCTGAAGAGAAATCCTGATTGGGTATTTTGTTCTTTGCTGGTCTCTGGGGAGAAATCTAGCTAGCAAAATCAGCCATTGGCTAGGCCATCAGAAGCTATGTAAAGGCATCTGCCATTCAACTGTATTAGGGAAACATTTTGGAGTAAAAGTGGAATCAACCAATCACATTTTGATTTAATGAGTGGGACCGTTTTTACAAAAACGTATAGAAACCTCTGCCTCGAAGGCCAACGGGTCACTGCGCGATAGCAAGCAGTAGTTTTCCCACTGTCTAGCTTTAGCTTTTGTTGTCGGCTAGTTTGCAGCTGATTCAGCAGGTGTCATCAAAGAGGGTGTTGCTAATTTATTAGCTTCTCCCTTTTCAAGAATAACTTAGTTCATCTCACCAGATGGACATTTGAGTTTTATTGCAGCGCTTGCTTGTTAGCCATCTCTTTAAAAATAACTTGTGTGTGAAACACTTGCATTTAAAGTGGAATTGACAGCATGTTAGCAACATGAAATCTTATTAAAATCTTTTCATATACTCCCCCGGAAAAATGTGACACTTGTAAAAAAAAAAATGTTAAAAAGCGACCACTTAGATAAGGTCATTTTCATCAATTACTGTACAGGCAGTTGCAACAGTGCGACTTTGGGTCATTAGAATAGAATTCATTCACCAAAAACAACAAAATACACCTGAATGGATTTCTGCAAATATATTAACACCACGGGATTCCTCTTACATTTGGAAACTTTACTGTCCTATCCAAACAACCGTGAGAAGGTAGGCTCTCTCCCTTAGTTATGCACATCAACAAGATGAACAACTAATGCTAGCCAGCGCAAGATGAGCTAAAATCTAACAAAGGAACATTAGACACACAAACTTTCAGCTAGTTGGCTATCAAAATTGCACTGATAAATGGGGAACTGTAGCCTCCTCGACCTTCTGCAGCTTGCCTGCCAATGCATGCTTGTCCCAACCAAGCACCCAAGCTAACTGGCTAAAGTTGGCTAGCTTGTTAGCTAACTACTTCCAGACACAAATGAGAGAACACCTCACTCTGACCATTTTACTCACCCTAGCAGAGTTGGTTAGGTTGTTTACATGTTATCTAGAGCGTTCATGACTATTACTTTTTTGCCTACGTTTACTGACACCAGTCATATTCAGCAGGTGTTGCGTGTTCCTAAATTCATCAGTTGTTCTGCGCTCTGGCACACTCAGACGAGTATTCTGAAATCGGAGTAGATAGCCAGAGTGAATTTGCGAACGCAAGAGATATGCTAACTGTATAACAGTCGTTCAAGTTCTTGCTAGCTAACCAAATGACACCTGCATCTCTAGCTGTGTAAAGTGTGATAAAAAATTACATATTTACCTGATTTGTTTGATATTAATAGTGTGCAATTAATGCTTAATAATAGATAGGATATTTCTGTCCTGATAGTGTCTGTGTTTGTATGGTCTCCACTCTAGTTTCCTGCAGCTAATCTGGGTGTATGGTCACCAGAGATGGCTTGAGCTGACAAATGAGTTAAAGACTGCATTACATAGACAAGATGTGGTGGGTGTAACCAGGATAGACATAGCCAGGAGGAGTTTAGAACAATTCCTCATGGTCTCTAAATCATCCTTGCATCTGGGAAACTAAGCCAGGGAGGGGTTAAGACAACAACCCACATGCAGATAAGATGAACCCAGAGTGGCTTATGATGCTCCTTGGTCTGCATGAGGAGGGTTGAACCAACCATACTGAGCATTGTTAGTGTCAGCTATATATAGGACTCTGCATTTGTGTAAAGGTTAGGTTACTCGGTCCAACACTCAAGGGTGGGGGGGTCGACCAGCCTCATTATTGCAATAATTAATCGATATTAAATAAAGATGATTGTTTGAAGAAATAACCAAATCTCTCTACTGAATTTCCACTACATTTTTGACAACGAGGAGGTGGTCTGCAACTTCACCTGTTGACCGCTCCTGAAGATCTGGGTAAACTGTGCACAGGGGATCATAAATTAGGATCTCAGAGTAAACCACGCTTATTATTGAGCAGCTGGACCCGCCTATGATCTGAGAGGTAGCTGGCACGAGTGGCAACCGAAAAACGATATGAGGGGAATGACATGACATAGCATTGTCCTAACAGTTTCTATCTACCTCCATGTTTTTAGCTTGCTACATAAGATACGCTGGCCTATTAGCCACGTTATGACTGACTTGTGATCATAGCCCATGCTGGTTTGATTGTATTGACATTCCCAGCTTTAGTTACATTTGTGCGTTTTTGTCCAGATTATTGAGTCATTGAAACTGAAACACCGCATCCTGAATGTAGGCAGCAAACAATGTACCAGGCCAGCTGTGATTTTCAACCTGATAGCAATATTTTTGGACTACCAAGGAATGTATTAGTGAATTATAATCATGCATTGAACTGCATCCATCTATTCTGGCAACAATGCCTTAGTGTACCTCATGGAACAATGAGTCAAATATAACCTCTTTTTAAAACCTCTTATAAAGTTGATTTTGTAGCATAAACTGGGAATTTTATATTTTTTATTGATATTATGATTTGTTTGTTTCACATATGCAAAGTAGTTAAAACGCTGTCAGTTCCACTGGTTACTTTGTGTGATAGTGAAATGTTTTTTGCAATGGGAAGTAATAGTTGTACATTTCGATTGGGAAATGCTTAATGGTTGTGTTTTTGTATTCTTATGATTGGGACCTACTGGCTTATTATGTCTGAGTTTATGGACTATTTATCCTTTAACATCATGCTGTGTGTGACTGCTGTCTTTCCATCGGCCCTATGCAGTGGTGTAGATGCTTGGAGAGGTGGCTATACTCTAATTTTGCCAAACACTTCCCATAAGTCGCGCCTAGCAAAGGAAAGGCACCCTGTGTGAAAAATCCTTTTTTTTTAATGAGTTTTTCTATAGATTTTTCAGATTTTCACCTTCAAAATCACACCTTTTTTAAATAGACCCTCACATTTGTGTATTTTTTCTAAGTCCACAACAAGGCTTAAACCACATCAATCTGATTGGGTGGGCCTGTCAGGGCCTGGCTCCCCAGTGGGAGGGCCTCTGTCCACCCAGGCCATTCCATGTCTACACCTCTGATGCAAACAGCGCATGATGACAATTGTACATCACAAATGGCCTACTAACCAACACTTCTGACTAAACTTTTTAAATACCTGGTTTGCATACCCATTGTTTCCTTGGTTAACATTTACTGGGAGATACGTTGAAACGTCTTTCCTACCCTACCAGCTACCGATGTCATTCTTCTCTGAGCTGCTCAATGCCAAAACCATCTGAAGCTGCACACTCTTACTGTCTGCAGATTATATTCTTCTGAAACTAGGCTATGTGCATGTGAATATATTTAACGTTCTTTGCGATTGTGTAGGCTACTTTGTGCATAATTTCTCTATTGTAGTACATCATTGATAAATCATATGGTCCACTACACTACTTTGATACGCAACATTAGGGATTAAGAAGTGAGTATACGCAAAGCCCACTGGAAAAAAACTCCACTACACCACTGGCCCTTTGTGTTTTACAAAAAGTGCACTCTCCTACATGAGTGCACTGGTATTACGGTTGATCTCCTTTCAGAATCACTGATGGCCTATAGGTTCACCACTGTACTAACCTGTCACACACACTGAAGGCCTATAGGTTCACCACTGTACTAACCTGTCACACACACACTGAAGACCTATAGGTTCACCACTGTACTAACCTGTCACACACACACTGAAGGCCTATAGGTTCACCACTGTACTAACCTGTCACACACTGAAGACCTATAGGTTCACCACTGTACTAACCTGTCACACACTGAAGACCTATAGGTTCACCACTGTACTAACCTGTCACACCTATAGGTTCACCACTGTACTAACCTGTCACACCTATAGGTTCACCACTGTACTAACCTGTCACACCTATAGGTTCACCACTGACTAACCTGTCACACTGAAGGCCTATAGGTTCACCACTGTACTAACCTGTCACACTGAAGACCTATAGGTTCACCACTGTACTAACCTGTCACACCTATAGGTTCACCACTGTACTAACCTGTCACACACTGAAGGTCTATAGGTTCACCACTGTACTAACCTGTCACACTGAAGACCTATAGGTTCACCACTGTACTAACCTGTCACACCTATAGGTTCACCACTGTACTAACCTGTCACACACTGAAGGTCTATAGGTTCACCACTGTACTAACCTGTCACACTGAAGACCTATAGGTTCACCACTGTACTAACCTGTCACACCTATAGGTTCACCACTGTATTAACCTGTCACACACTGAAGGTCTATAGGTTCACCACTGTACTAACCTGTCACACACTGAAGGTCTATAGGTTCACCACTGTACTAACCTGTCACACCTATAGGTTCACCACTGTACTAACCTGTCACACACTGTAGGTTCACCACTGTACTAACCTGTCACACACTGAAGGTCTATAGGTTCCCCACTGTACTAAACTGTCACACTGAAGACCTATAGGTTCACCACTGTACTAACCTGTCACACACTGAAGGCCTATAGGTTCACCACTGTACTAACCTGTCACACCTATAGGTTCACCACTGTACTAACCTGTCACACACTGAAGGTCTATAGGTTCCCCACTGTACTAAACTGTCACACTGAAGACCTATAGGTTCACCACTGTACTAACCTGTCACACACTGAAGGCCTATAGGTTCACCACTGTACTAACCTGTCGCACTGAAGACCTATAGGTTCACCACTGTACTAACCTGTCACACCTATAGGTTCACCACTGTACTAACCTGTCGCACTGAAGGCCTATAGGTTCACCACTGTACTAACCTGTCACACACTGAAGACCTATAGGTTCATCACTGTACTAACCTGTCACACCTATAGGTTCACCACTGTACTAACCTGTCACACCTATAGGTTCACCACTGTACTAACCTGTCACACACTGAAGACCTATAGGTTCACCACTGTACTAACCTGTCACACCTATAGGTTCACCACTGTACTAACCTGTCACACCTATAGGTTCACCACTGTACTAACCTGTCACACTGAAGACCTATAGGTTCACCACTGTACTAACCTGTCACATACTGAAGACCTATAGGTTGACCACTGTACTAACCTGTCACACACTGAAGACCTATAGGTTCACCACTGTACTAACCTGTCACACACTGAAGACCTATAGGTTCACCACTGTACTAACCTGTCACATACTGAAGACCTATAGGTTGACCACTGTACTAACCTGTCACACACTGAAGACCTATAGGTTCACCACTGTACTAACCTGTCACACACACACTGAAGGCCTATAGGTTCACCACTGTACTAACCTGTCACACACACACTGAAGACCTATAGGTTCACCACTGTACTAACTTGTCACACACTGAAGACCTATAGGTTCACCACTGTACTAACCTGTCACACCTATAGGTTCACCACTGTACTAACCTGTCACACACTGAAGACCTATAGGTTCACCACTGTACTGACCTGTCACACACTGAAGACCTATAGGTTCACCACTGTACTAACCTGTCACACCTATAGGTTCACCACTGTACTAACCTGTCACACTGAAGGCCTATAGG
Organism: Salmo trutta; assembly: GCF_901001165.1. NCBI lineage: Eukaryota > Metazoa > Chordata > Actinopteri > Salmoniformes > Salmonidae > Salmo > Salmo trutta. The sequence goes on along the minus strand of NC_042959.1, from coordinate 72,415,228 downwards.
TTCACCACTGTACTAACCTGTCACATACTGAAGACCTATAGGTTGACCACTGTACTAACCTGTCACACACTGAAGACCTATAGGTTCACCACTGTACTAACCTGTCACACACACACTGAAGGCCTATAGGTTCACCACTGTACTAACCTGTCACACACACACTGAAGACCTATAGGTTCACCACTGTACTAACTTGTCACACACTGAAGACCTATAGGTTCACCACTGTACTAACCTGTCACACCTATAGGTTCACCACTGTACTAACCTGTCACACACTGAAGACCTATAGGTTCACCACTGTACTAACCTGTCACACCTATAGGTTCACCACTGTACTAACCTGTCACACACTGAAGACCTATAGGTTCACCACTGTACTAACCTATCACACCTATAGGTTCACCACTGTACTAACCTGTCACACCTATAGGTTCACCACTGTACTAACCTGTCACACCTATAGGTTCACCACTGTACTAACCTGTCACACACTGAAGACCTATAGGTTCACCACTGTACTAACCTGTCACACCTATAGGTTCACCACTGTACTAACCTGTCACACTGAAGGCCTATAGGTTCACCACTGTACTAACCTGTCACACCTATAGGTTCACCACTGTACTTACCTGTCACACACTGAAGGTCTATAGGTTCACCACTGTACTAACCTGTCACACCTATAGGTTCACCACTGTATTAACCTGTCACACACTGAAGGTCTATAGGTTCACCACTGTACTAACCTGTCACACCTATAGGTTCACCACTGTACTAACCTGTCACACCTGTAGGTTCACCACTGTACTAACCTGTCACACACTGAATGTCTATAGGTTCCCCACTGTACTAAACTGTCACACCTATAGGTTCACCACTGTACTAACCTGTCACACCTGTAGGTTCACCACTGTACTAACCTGTCACACACTGAAGACCTATAGGTTCACCACTGTACTAACCTGTCACACACTGAAGGCCTATAGGTTCACCACTGTACTAACCTGTCACACTGAAGACCTATAGGTTCACCACTGTACTAACCTGTCACACACTGAAGGCCTATAGGTTCACCACTGTACTAACCTGTCACACTGAAGACCTATAGGTTCACCACTGTACTAACCTGTCACACCTATAGGTTCACCACTGTACTAACCTGTCACACACTGAAGGCCTATAGGTTCACCACTGTACTAACCTGTCACACACCGAAGGCCTATAGGTTCACCACTGTACTAACCTGTCACACACTGAAGGCCTATAGGTTCACCACTGTACTAACCTGTCACACTGAAGGCCTTTAGGTTCACCACTCTACTAACCTGTCTATAATAGATAAAAAGGCTGTTAAGATATTGTTTCATGAAAATAGTGTATATATTTGGCCTGGAGAAGCGGTTCTATGTGCTGACTGAATGGAAGCTGATAATTAGGAGTTTTTTACTGTGGTCTTGGGAAGAAATGATGAGTCCTCACTGTCCGAGACCGAGTACAAATGTATCAGACACCAAGGGAGACCAGACTCAGTACTACAACAGGCTGTAGGCTATAGCCAATCAGGTCAATGCTCATGCCTGTGTATCTGCAGGTAGTCTCTTATGACAGACAACACCAGCACGTATCAGAGATTTGGTCCTGGGTGCTGAGATTAATCTGCTGGGGGTCAGAGCATGTGTTGAACTTTTGTGTGCATTGCCTGCTGGTGTTATGGCAGAGAGGCTGCAGGGGGCTGAGAGCAGATGGTACTGACAGACTGTAGCTCACTGTATGAGGGAGAGAAGGCACCACACACACAGGGTAGAGGCAGGCTATAAACACACGGTACAGGGTAGAGTCAGGCTATTAAACACACAGGGTACAGAGTAGAGTCAGGCTATAAACACACAGGGTAGAGCGAGGCTATAAACACACAGGGTACAGGGTAGAGTCAGGCTATAAACACACAGGGTAGAGCGAGGCTATAAACACACAGGGTAGAGTCAGGCTATAAACACACAGGGTAGAGCGAGGCTATAAACACACAGGGTAGAGCGAGGCTATAAACACACAGGGTAGAGCGAGGCTATAAACACACAGGGTAGACCGAGGCTATAAACACACAGGGTAGAGCGAGGCTATAAACACACAGGGTAGAGTCAGGCTATAAACACACAGGGTAGAGAGAGGCTATAAACACACAGGGTAGAGTCAAGCTATAAACACACAGGGTAGAGTGAGGCTATAAACACACAGGGTAGAGTCAGGCTATAAACACACAGGGTAGGGTCAGGCTATAAACACACAGGGTAGAGCGAGGCTATAAACACACAGGGTAGAGTCAGGCTATAAACACACAGGGTAGAGAGAGGCTATAAACACACAGGGTAGAGCGAGGCTATAAACACACAGGGTAGAGCGAGGCTATAAACACACAGGGTAGTCAGGCTATAAACACACAGGGTAGAGAGAGGCTATAAACACACAGGGTAGAGAGAGGCTATAAACACACAGGGTAGAGTCAGGCTATAAACACACAGGGTAGAGCGAGGCTATAAACACACAGGGTAGAGCGAGGCTATAAACACACAGGGTAGAGCGAGGCTATAAACACACAGGGTAGACCGAGGCTATAAACACACAGGGTAGAGTCAGGCTATAAACACACAGGGTAGAGAGAGGCTATAAACACACAGGGTAGAGCGAGGCTATAAACACCCAGGGTAGAGTCAGGCTATAAACACACAGGGTAGGGCGAGGCTATAAACACACAGGGTACAGGGTAGAGTGAGGCTATAAACACACAGGGTAGAGTCAGGCTATAAACACACAGGGTAGAGCGAGGCTATAAACACACAGGGTAGAGCGAGGCTATAAACACACAGGGTAGAGTCAGGCTATAAACACACAGGGTAGAGCGAGGCTATAAACACACAGGGTAGAGCGAGGCTATAAACACACAGGGTAGAGTCAGGCTATAAACACACAGGGTAGAGTCAGGCTATAAACACACAGGGTAGAGCGAGGCTATAAACACACAGGGTACAGGGTAGATTCAGGCTATAAACACACAGGGTAGAGTCAGGCTATAAACACACAGGGTACAGGGTAGATTCAGGCTATAAACACACAGGGTAGAGTCAGGCTATAAACACACAGGGTAGAGCGAGGCTATAAACACACAGGGTAGAGCGAGGCTATAAACACACAGGGTACAGGGTAGAGTCAGGCTATAAACACACAGGGTAGAGTCAGGCTATAAACACACAGGGTAGAGCGAGGCTATAAACACACAGGGTAGAGCGAGGCTATAAACACACAGGGTAGAGTCAGGCTATAAACACACAGGGTAGAGTCAAGCTATAAACACACAGGGTAGAGTCAGGCTATAAACACACAGGGTAGAGTCAGGCTATAAACACACAGGGTAGAGTCAGGCTATAAACACACAGGGTAGAGCCAGGCTATAAACACACAGGGTAGAGCCAGGCTATAAACACACAGGGTAGAGCGAGGCTATAAACACACAGGGTAGAGTCAGGCTATAAACACAAAGGGTAGAGCCAGGCTATAAACACACAGGGTAGAGCGAGGCTATAAACACACAGGGTAGAGCGAGGCTATAAACACACAGGGTAGAGCGAGGAAATATAAACACACAGGGTAGAGCGAGGCTATAAACACACAGGGTAGAGCGAGGCTATGAACACAGTGTAGAGTGAGGCTATAAACACACAGGGTAGAGTCAGGCTATAAACACACAGGGTAGAGCGAGGCTATAAACACACAGGGTAGAGCGAGGCTATAAACACACAGGGTAGAGCGAGGCTATGAACACAGTGTAGAGTGAGGCTATAAACACACAGGGTAGAGTCAGGCTATAAACACACAGGGTAGAGCGAGGCTATAAACACACAGGGTAGAGCGAGGCTATAAACACACAGGGTAGAGCGAGGCTATAAACACACAGGGTAGAGCGAGGCTATAAACACACAGGGTAGAGCGAGGCTATAAACACACAGGGTAGAGCGAGGCTATAAACACACAGGGTAGAGTCAGGCTATAAACACACAGGGTAGAGCGAGGCTATAAACACACAGGGTAGAGGCAGGCTATAAACACACAGGGTAGAGCGAGGCTATAAACACACAGGGTAGAGCGAGGCTATAAACACACAGGGTAGAGTCAGGCTATAAACACACAGGGTAGAGTCAGGCTATAAACACACAGGGTAGAGCGAGGCTATAAACACACAGGGTACAGGGTAGATTCAGGCTATAAACACACAGGGTAGAGTCAGGCTATAAACACACAGGGTACAGGGTAGATTCAGGCTATAAACACACAGGGTAGAGTCAGGCTATAAACACACAGGGTAGAGTCAGGCTATAAACACACAGGGTAGAGTCAGGCTATAAACACACAGGGTAGAGTCAGGCTATAAACACACAGGGTAGAGCGAGGCTATAAACACACAGGGTAGAGCGAGGCTATAAACACACAGGGTACAGGGTAGAGTCAGGCTATAAACACACAGGGTAGAGTCAGGCTATAAACACACAGGGTAGAGCGAGGCTATAAACACACAGGGTAGAGCGAGGCTATAAACACACAGGGTAGAGTCAGGCTATAAACACACAGGGTAGAGTCAAGCTATAAACACACAGGGTAGAGTCAGGCTATAAACACACAGGGTAGAGTCAGGCTATAAACACACAGGGTAGAGTCAGGCTATAAACACACAGGGTAGAGCCAGGCTATAAACACACAGGGTAGAGCGAGGCTATAAACACACAGGGTAGAGCGAGGCTATAAACACACAGGGTAGAGTCAGGCTATAAACACAAAGGGTAGAGCCAGGCTATAAACACACAGGGTAGAGCGAGGCTATAAACACACAAAGTAGAGCGAGGCTATAAACACACAGGGTAGAGCGAGGAAATATAAACACACAGGGTAGAGCGAGGCTATAAACACACAGGGTAGAGCGAGGCTATGAACACAGTGTAGAGTGAGGCTATAAACACACAGGGTAGAGTCAGGCTATAAACACACAGGGTAGAGCGAGGCTATAAACACACAGGGTAGAGCGAGGCTATAAACACACAGGGTAGAGCGAGGCTATGAACACAGTGTAGAGTGAGGCTATAAACACACAGGGTAGAGTCAGGCTATAAACACACAGGGTAGAGCGAGGCTATAAACACACAGGGTAGAGCGAGGCTATAAACACACAGGGTAGAGCGAGGCTATAAACACACAGGGTAGAGCGAGGCTATAAACACACAGGGTAGAGCGAGGCTATAAACACACAGGGTAGAGTCAGGCTATATACACACAGGGTAGAGCGAGGCTATAAACACACAGGGTAGAGGCAGGCTATAAACACACAGGGTAGAGCGAGGCTATAAACACACAGGGTAGAGCGAGGCTATAAACACACAGAGTAGAGTCAGGCTATAAACACACAGGGTAGAGCGAGGCTATAAACACACAGGGTAGAGCGAGGCTATAAACACACAGGGTAGAGCGAGGCTATAAACACACAGGGTAGAGCGAGGCTATAAACACACAGGGTAGAGTCAAGCTATAAACACACAGGGTAGAGTGAGGCTATAAACACACAGGGTAGAGTCAGGCTATAAACACACAGGGTAGAGCGAGGCTATAAACACACAGGGTAGTCAGGCTATAAACACACAGGGTAGAGAGAGGCTATAAACACACAGGGTAGAGCGAGGCTATAAACACACAGGGTAGAGCGAGACTATAAACACACAGGGTAGAGGCAGGCTATAAACACACAGGGTAGAGCGAGGCTATAAACACACAGGGTAGAGCGAGGCTATAAACACACAGAGTAGAGTCAGGCTATAAACACACAGGGTAGAGCGAGGCTATAAACACACAGGGTAGAGTCAGGCTATAAACGCACAGGGTAGAGCGAGGCTATAAACACACAGGGTAGAGAGAGGCTATAAACACACAGGGTAGAGCGAGGCTATAAACACACAGGGTAGAGTCAAGCTATAAACACACAGGGTAGAGTGAGGCTATAAACACACAGGGTAGAGTCAGGCTATAAACACACAGGGTAGAGTCAGGCTATAAACACACAGGGTAGAGTCAGGCTATAAACACACAGGGTAGAGCGAGGCTATAAACACACAGGGTAGAGTCAGGCTATAAACACACAGGGTAGAGCGAGGCTATAAACACACAGGGTAGAGCGAGGCTATAAACACACAGGGTAGAGCGAGGCTATAAACACACAGGGTAGAGCGAGGCTATAAACACACAGGGTAGAGCGAGGCTATAAACACACAGGGTAGAGTCAGGCTATAAACACACAGGGTAGAGCGAGGCTATAAACACACAGGGTAGAGCGAGGCTATATACACACAGGGTAGAGTCAGGCTATAAACACACAGGGTAGAGTCAGGCTATAAACACACAGGGTAGAGCGAGGCTATAAACACACAGGGTAGAGCGAGGCTATAAACACACAGGGTAGAGCGAGGCTATGAACACAGTGTAGAGTGAGGCTATAAACACACAGGGTAGAGTCAGGCTATAAACACACAGGGTAGAGCGAGGCTATAAACACACAGGGTAGAGCGAGGCTATAAACACACAGGGTAGAGCGAGGCTATAAACACACAATGGGTATAAACACACAGGGTAGAGCGAGGCTATAAACACCACAGGGTAGAGTCAGGCTATAAACACACAGGGTAGAGCGAGGCTATAAACACACAGGGTAGAGGCAGGCTATAAACACACAGGGTAGAGCGAGGCTATAAACACACAGGGTAGAGCGAGGCTATAAACACACAGGGTAGAGTCAGGCTATAAACACACAGGGTAGAGTCAGGCTATAAACACACAGGGTAGAGCGAGGCTATAAACACACAGGGTACAGGGTAGATTCAGGCTATAAACACACAGGGTAGAGTCAGGCTATAAACACACAGGGTACAGGGTAGATTCAGGCTATAAACACACAGGGTAGAGTCAGGCTATAAACACACAGGGTAGAGTCAGGCTATAAACACACAGGGTAGAGTCAGGCTATAAACACACAGGGTAGAGTCAGGCTATAAACACACAGGGTAGAGCGAGGCTATAAACACACAGGGTAGAGCGAGGCTATAAACACACAGGGTACAGGGTAGAGTCAGGCTATAAACACACAGGGTAGAGTCAGGCTATAAACACACAGGGTAGAGCGAGGCTATAAACACACAGGGTAGAGCGAGGCTATAAACACACAGGGTAGAGTCAGGCTATAAACACACAGGGTAGAGTCAAGCTATAAACACACAGGGTAGAGTCAGGCTATAAACACACAGGGTAGAGTCAGGCTATAAACACACAGGGTAGAGTCAGGCTATAAACACACAGGGTAGAGCCAGGCTATAAACACACAGGGTAGAGCGAGGCTATAAACACACAGGGTAGAGCGAGGCTATAAACACACAGGGTAGAGTCAGGCTATAAACACAAAGGGTAGAGCCAGGCTATAAACACACAGGGTAGAGCGAGGCTATAAACACACAGGGTAGAGCGAGGCTATAAACACACAGGGTAGAGCGAGGAAATATAAACACACAGGGTAGAGCAAGGCTATAAACACACAGGGTAGAGCGAGGCTATGAACACAGTGTAGAGTGAGGCTATAAACACACAGGGTAGAGTCAGGCTATAAACACACAGGGTAGAGCGAGGCTATAAACACACAGGGTAGAGCGAGGCTATAAACACACAGGGTAGAGCGAGGCTATAAACACACAGGGTAGAGCGAGGCTATAAACACACAGGGTAGAGTCAGGCTATAAACACACAGGGTAGAGCGAGGCTATAAACACACAGGGTAGAGGCAGGCTATAAACACACAGGGTAGAGCGAGGCTATAAACACACAGGGTAGAGCGAGGCTATAAACACACAGGGTAGAGTCAGGCTATAAACACACAGGGTAGAGTCAGGCTATAAACACACAGGGTAGAGCGAGGCTATAAACACACAGGGTACAGGGTAGATTCAGGCTATAAACACACAGGGTAGAGTCAGGCTATAAACACACAGGGTACAGGGTAGATTCAGGCTATAAACACACAGGGTAGAGTCAGGCTATAAACACACAGGGTAGAGTCAGGCTATAAACACACAGGGTAGAGTCAGGCTATAAACACACAGGGTAGAGTCAGGCTATAAACACACAGGGTAGAGCGAGGCTATAAACACACAGGGTAGAGCGAGGCTATAAACACACAGGGTACAGGGTAGAGTCAGGCTATAAACACACAGGGTAGAGTCAGGCTATAAACACACAGGGTAGAGCGAGGCTATAAACACACAGGGTAGAGCGAGGCTATAAACACACAGGGTAGAGTCAGGCTATAAACACACAGGGTAGAGTCAGGCTATAAACACACAGGGTAGAGTCAGGCTATAAACACACAGGGTAGAGTCAGGCTATAAACACACAGGGTAGAGTCAGGCTATAAACACACAGGGTAGAGCCAGGCTATAAACACACAGGGTAGAGCGAGGCTATAAACACACAGGGTAGAGCGAGGCTATAAACACACAGGGTAGAGTCAGGCTATAAACACAAAGGGTAGAGCCAGGCTATAAACACACAGGGTAGAGCGAGGCTATAAACACACAGGGTAGAGCGAGGCTATAAACACACAGGGTAGAGCGAGGAAATATAAACACACAGGGTAGAGCAAGGCTATAAACACACAGGGTAGAGCGAGGCTATGAACACAGTGTAGAGTGAGGCTATAAACACACAGGGTAGAGTCAGGCTATAAACACACAGGGTAGAGCGAGGCTATAAACACACAGGGTAGAGCGAGACTATAAACACACAGGGTAGAGCGAGGCTATGAACACAGTGTAGAGTGAGGCTATAAACACACAGGGTAGAGTCAGGCTATAAACACACAGGGTAGAGCGAGGCTATAAACACACAGGGTAGAGCGAGGCTATAAACACACAGGGTAGAGCGAGGCTATAAACACACAGGGTAGAGCGAGGCTATAAACACACAGGGTAGAGCGAGGCTATAAACACACAGGGTAGAGTCAGGCTATATACACACAGGGTAGAGCGAGGCTATAAACACACAGGGTAGAGGCAGGCTATAAACACACAGGGTAGAGCGAGGCTATAAACACACAGGGTAGAGCGAGGCTATAAACACACAGAGTAGAGTCAGGCTATAAACACACAGGGTAGAGCGAGGCTATAAACACACAGGGTAGAGCGAGGCTATAAACACACAGGGTATAGCGAGGCTATAAACACACAGGGTAGAGCGATGCTATAAACACACAGGGTATAGCGAGGCTATAAACACACAGGGTAGAGCGATGCTATAAACACACAGGGTAGAGTCAAGCTATAAACACACAGGGTAGAGCGAGGCTATAAACACACAGGGTAGAGTCAGGCTATAAACACACAGGGTAGAGCGAGGCTATAAACACACAGGGTAGAGCGAGGCTATAAACACACAGGGTAGAGCGAGACTATAAACACACAGGGTAGAGGCAGGCTATAAACACACAGGGTAGAGCGAGGCTATAAACACACAGGGTAGAGCGAGGCTATAAACACACAGAGTAGAGTCAGGCTATAAACACACAGGGTAGAGCGAGGCTATAAACACACAGGGTAGAGTCAGGCTATAAACGCACAGGGTAGAGTCAGGCTATAAACACACAGGGTAGAGTCAGGCTATAAACACACAGGGTAGAGCGAGGCTATAAACACACAGGGTAGAGTCAGGCTATAAACACACAGGGTAGAGCGAGGCTATAAACACACAGGGTAGAGCGAGGCTATAAACACACAGGGTAGAGTCAGGCTATAAACACACAGGGTAGAGCGAGGCTATAAACACACAGGGTAGAGCGAGGCTATAAACACACAGGGTAGAGCGAGGCTATAAACACACAGGGTAGAGCGAGGCTATAAACACACAGGGTAGAGTCAGGCTATAAACACACAGGGTAGAGCGAGGCTATAAACACACAGGGTAGAGCGAGGCTATATACACACAGGGTAGAGTCAGGCTATAAACACACAGGGTAGAGTCAGGCTATAAACACACAGGGTAGAGCGAGGCTATAAACACACAGGGTACAGGGTAGATTCAGGCTATAAACACACAGGGTAGAGTCAGGCTATAAACACACAGGGTACAGGGTAGATTCAGGCTATAAACACACAGGGTAGAGTCAGGCTATAAACACACAGGGTAGAGTCAGGCTATAAACACACAGGGTAGAGTCAGGCTATAAACACACAGGGTAGAGCGAGGCTATAAACACACAGGGTAGAGCGAGGCTATAAACACACAGGGTACAGGGTAGAGTCAGGCTATAAACACACAGGGTAGAGTCAGGCTATAAACACACAGGGTAGAGCGAGGCTATAAACACACAGGGTAGAGCGAGGCTATAAACACACAGGGTAGAGTCAGGCTATAAACAAACAGGGTAGAGTCAAGCTATAAACACACAGGGTAGAGTCAGGCTATAAACACACAGGGTAGAGTCAGGCTATAAACACACAGGGTAGAGTCAGGCTATAAACACACAGGGTAGAGCGAGGCTATAAACACACAGGGTAGAGCGAGGCTATAAACACACAGGGTAGAGCGAGGCTATAAACACACAGGGTAGAGCGAGGCTATAAACACACAGGGTAGAGTCAGGCTATAAACACACAGGGTAGAGCGAGGCTATAAACACACAGGGTAGAGGCAGGCTATAAACACACAGGGTAGAGCGAGGCTATAAACACACAGGGTAGAGCGAGGCTATAAACACACAGAGTAGAGTCAGGCTATAAACACACAGGGTAGAGCGAGGCTATAAACACACAGGGTAGAGCGAGGCTATAAACACACAGGGTAGAGCGAGGCTATAAACACACAGGGTAGAGCGAGGCTATAAACACACAGGGTAGAGTCAAGCTATAAACACACAGGGTAGAGTGAGGCTATAAACACACAGGGTAGAGTCAGGCTATAAACACACAGGGTAGAGCGAGGCTATAAACACACAGGGTAGTCAGGCTATAAACACACAGGGTAGAGAGAGGCTATAAACACACAGGGTAGAGCGAAGCTATAAACACACAGGGTAGAGCGAGACTATAAACACACAGGGTAGAGGCAGGCTATAAACACACAGGGTAGAGCGAGGCTATAAACACACAGGGTAGAGCGAGGCTATAAACACACAGAGTAGAGTCAGGCTATAAACACACAGGGTAGAGCGAGGCTATAAACACACAGGGTAGAGTCAGGCTATAAACACACAGGGTAGAGCGAGGCTATAAACACACAGGGTAGAGAGAGGCTATAAACACACAGGGTAGAGCGAGGCTATAAACACACAGGGTAGAGTCAAGCTATAAACACACAGGGTAGAGTGAGGCTATAAACACACAGGGTAGAGTCAGGCTATAAACACACAGGGTAGAGTCAGGCTATAAACACACAGGGTAGAGTCAGGCTATAAACACACAGGGTAGAGCGAGGCTATAAACACACAGGGTAGAGTCAGGCTATAAACACACAGGGTAGAGCGAGGCTATAAACACACAGGGTAGAGTGAGGCTATAAACACACAGGGTAGAGTCAGGCTATAAACACACAGGGTAGAGTCAGGCTATAAACACACAGGGTAGAGTCAGGCTATAAACACACAGGGTAGAATCAGGCTATAAACACACAGGGTAGAGCGAGGCTATAAACACACAGGGTAGAGTCAGGCTATAAACACACAGGGTAGAGCAAGGCTATAAACACACAGGGTAGAGTCAGGCTATAAACACACAGGGTAGAGTCAGGCTATAAACACACAGGGTAGAGTCAGGCTATAAACACACAGGGTAGAGCGAGGCTATAAACACACAGGGTAGAGTCAGGCTATAAACACACAGGGTAGAGCAAGGCTATAAACACACAGGGTAGAGTCAGGCTATAAACACACAGGGTAGAATCAGGCTATAAACACACAGGGTAGAGCGAGGCTATAAACACACAGGGTAGAGTCAGGCTATTAACACACAGGGTAGATTCAGGCTATAAACACACAGAGTAGAGCGAGGCTATAAACACACAGGGTAGATTCAGGCTATAAACACACAGGGTAGAGCGAGGCTATAAACACACAGGGTAGAGTCAGGCTATAAACACACAGGATGGAAAGTGAGGCTTTGCAATGACCACTATACATACACAGCAGAGATGCTATGACACAAATACAGTGCAGGGATATACACACCTACTGATGAGGTGGTGGGGTTACCAAACCGATGGAGGACGACCTCCACTGTAGGTCCAGTTTCAAAAATTGGTCCTCCCCAGCCACTGTACCCATTGGGCGCTCTTGTCATGTTTCTGTTTGCCCTTTGACCCTGGCAGGTGTCCTCCCGTGACATCATTGTGTTCCAAGCAGGGGAGATGTGTGGCCACCGGCAACCTCTAGTCACCTTGGTGATGACAAACACTCCTACTGCCATGACATCATCCCAGTGATGAAGTAGGGGAGGGGAGATGGAGGGGGCCGGAGGGAGGATGTTTGCCGGTATAAACCCACCTCATCATCCCAGCTGATACACTAACATTAAACCACTGCCAAGCGAACACAAGAGGCAAACTCATCCCTTCAATAAGATCAGTGAGAGAGAGGGAAGAGGAGAAAAGGAGGGGCGAAGCGTGAGATAGTGATGCTTTCAGCAGGTGCCGAACAGTGAGAGGTAGCTGATAGAGAGGGAAAGACTGCGTGAGAGAGAGATGCAGCCAGCCTGTGAGAGCACACAGTGACCCACAGCATCGGAGACAAGAGAAGAAGACAAAGTGTGAGTTGTTTCATGCATTCTTTATTTGTTCGTTTAGCAAAAGGGTGAGAGGTTATGCACCTGTGCTTTCAGGTTGATTAGATACAGAGGAAGATGGAATTTGTACCAAAAAGTAGGTATTGCTGCATATTTCATTGTATACAATTAATGTTTTATTTTATTTAGTACGTTATTATCATGTAATAATTATTATTCCTGAGTAAATACTTAAATGCATCCATGTCTATTTGAACTTAAAGAACCAGGAAGTATAATGTACTGATTTATTATAGAGGAATCAGGGGCTCATTTGTAGATCTGATGTTTTATAAGATATTCAATGAAAATCAATACTCATCTCACAGACATAATGTCACAATTTCTACCTTGTCTCAGATTTTCATACAGCAGTATATTGTGTGTACAAGGCAATTTCTCCCTTGGCGAAAATGAAGTTTTTCTCATGTATTTGATTACTAACATCAGAGTATGAAACGTCATCATAAAGCATGATTATGGATTTAACTTTATGGTCAGTAGAGTCGTGGTGGTGGTCATTGCTCTGTGGGATGTGTAGTCAAACATTTTTCTGTATGGTTTTAGAGATGTATTATAGTTGTATTAATAGTCACTGTATTATCTATATTGGCATATTAATTCCTCTCTGTTTTTACAGAATTCTGTTGTCATTGCAGTGTCAGTGTAGTCGTGTCCAGCCTGTCTCCTGCATTACTGTTCCCGCCCTCCCTCTACTCACTGCTGCCATGCTGTACCCAGCTCTGCTCTGTGCTGCTCTGCTCCTGATCGCACCCCTGGGGCACACAGAGGGGCGCACCCTGCACCCCTCACCTGATGCCATCCAGGTAAGGAGGGTGAAGGGAGAGGGGTAGTGAGAGGAGAATAGGAAAAAGAGGGGATATGGGGATGGAGAAGGAGGTGGGAGTGGAAAGTTAGGGAGGGGGAGAGTATGGGGAGCTGGGGAGAGTAGGGGAGAGTGGGACAGAGGGGAGATGGGGAGAGTGGGACAGAGGGGAGATGGGGAGAGTGGGACAGAGGGGAGATGGGGAGAGTGGGACAGAGGGGAGATGGGGAGAGTGGGACAGAGGGGAGAGTGGGACAGAGGGGAGATGGGGAGAGTGGGACAGAGGGGCGATGGGGAGAGTGGGACAGAGGGGAGATTGGGAGAGTGGGACAGAAGGGAGATGGGGAAGAGGGGAGTAGAGGGTATATTTGGATTGAGGGCAGAGATGGATCATCAATATCTTTTTTACGGAGCTCTCGTGACTTTTCTGCGTAGTAATAATAACACCATATTTGTTGTTCCTGCCTAGTTTGTTGAGCAGTTTCTGGATCGCTACAACGACCTGACCCTGGATGACCTGGAGAACCTGGTGAGCAGCCAACCAGAGGAGCCCTCCTCTGCTTTTACTTCCGGGGTCAAAGTCGCTGAGTACCCCAAATGGGCTGACATACCAGCACAGGGCGACAGCACCTGGCTCCGCCTCCTGAAGGGGACCCTGGCCAATCAGAAAAGAGCTGTGACGGACCGGTCAAGGAGGGGGTGGAACCGAGGATGCTTCGGACTCAAACTGGACAGGATCGGGTCAATGAGTGGACTGGGCTGCTAGTGGAGAGAGAGGAAGAGACTGACGTCCCTCAGGGGATATGAGGACGAACACACAGTAGGCTGCTACACAGCACACAGTCATTTACACACATGAGGTGAATACAAGGATGTTAATGTGAGTACAAAGGAGGTCTACATGTAACGTAGCTGTAGTGTACTTGCTGTATTGCTAATGTGGTTCCATCGAGCTTAGTGACAGTTACTCTGTATGTCTCCTGGCTGTTGGAAGGGGTTAGCTGTACTTATATTGTACATCTATTCATTTCAATCTTCAAAGCATATCAGAGTTATGTTTACATCAAGCTGTTATTCTATTTTAAGTCTCTGAGTGTTGTTTTGACAGTAAACCTGCACTTTATTTGAAATTAAGTATTTAAAACTTTTGTCTTTCTTGACTAATATTGTCCTTGTTAATCCTGCAGAAATAGTTGTGTTATGGCATGTTTAATGGAAATAAATATTTGAAAAAAGATAATAATATAATTAAAGTCAAATGTTTCTTCTCTCTGCTATTGATTTGACATACATTTTGCATGAATAAATGTACACTGAAACCTGTTGTATTGAGTGTTGTGTTCTATTAAAGTCCTGACATCTTCCAGTGGCAGATTCATCCTCAAATCCTCTAGTCCTCCATTTGTTCACTTCACATTGACATGCGTCATCTACATATTCATGCATTTCCATTCAATTTGAAGGTTCAATTTCTCACAGCAGATATTTATACCTCTGTTTCCGTGGTCGTTTTGATTAAATCTGCCACAGGCAGCTGAGGGAGAGAGAGAAGGTACATGTCTTCCTCCGAGCTAAATGAAATGCCTGCATTACATGGTGGGGTTGTGTGGGAGGACCAATTAGGGCTTGGAGCTACACTAATCAAGCTACCACTGATGCTTCCAAACTGAATTTACTATGTCGTTAGTATCTCACTTATAGAAGGGAGTTAACTCTTGTCTATATGACAAGTACTTCCAAACAGAACATCATCTTTTCTCTTTAAATACAGTTCTGGGTTGGGGAAAGAGGGCATTTCACCAGGGTCAGTTCTGGTTTGGGGAAAGAGGGCATTTCACCAGGGTCAGTTCTGGGTTGGGGAAAGGGCATTTTACCAGGGTCAGTTCTGGGTTGGGGAAAGAGGGAATTTCACCAGGGTCAATAGAGTGCATTAGAGGTTGGGAGATGGATACTGAGTCTCTAGAGCAGGGGTACTCAACTCTGACCCTACGAGATCTGGAGCCTGCTCATTTTCTGTTCTACCTGGTAATTAATTGCACACACCTGGTGCCCCAGGTCTAAACCAGTCCATGATGAGAGGGGGACAATTCAAAATGCAATGGAACTGGCTTCGAGGTCCAGAGTTGAGTTTCAGGGTTCGAGAGTCAGTAGTGTGTTCATCATAGAAGAAGTTAACTCAGGTTAAAAGACTGGATGCAGTCCCTAAAGTAAACCACAAGGGGTCAGTCTGAATTAGTCTGTCATGTTGCAAGGTCCAAACCATTGTGCAATCCAGACTTCAGACTTCGTGCTGGACTCTATTAATGGACATTATGAGACTGATGATAATTCAGCAGCATATGAACCCAGCTGTACACCTTTCTGATGCGGTTTGTTTTGGTTGAGTTTCAGATTATTTTGTGCCCAATAGAAATGAATGATAAATGATGTATTGTGTCATTTTGGATTCACTTTTAATGTAAGTAAGAATAGAATAGGTTTCTAAACACTTCTACATGAATGTGGATACTACCATGATTACGGATAATCCTGAATGAATCGTGAATAATGATGAGTAAGAAAATTACAGAAGCACAATTATCTTGGTACTACTTTAATACACATTATTTATCCCAAGACTTTTGCTCCCCAAAAATGGGGGGACTATGTACAAAAGTGCTGTAATTTCTAAATGGTTCACCTGATATGGATGAAAATACCCTTTAATTAAAGCTGACAGTCTGCACTAACCTCATAGTCATTGTTTGATTTCAAATCCAAGAAAATAAGAAAAAATGCTTCACTGTCCCAATAATTACAGAAAGCACTGTATATTGACACATAGCCTACAGCAGTAGTCTTCTTGTACTCTCAGCCTCACAGCGTCTGGTCTAGGGTCTTCTGGGTCTAGATTTAAGCCCATGGCTCCTCTTTAGTATTCTAAACTACTTTTGGCTTCCTCTGATTTTCTCAAAAGCACTACACAAATCTGAACATAACTAACCAACTGAACAGACACAAATGAAACATTTTCTTACAGAAATCTGTAGGCCTACATGAAAAATCTAAATTAAGGGAGAAGGTGGCCTTTATATTAGCCTACCATGGACTATAGTATGACCTATGATGACTGTGTGATCATGTGGTGTGATATTAAGCAGGGTCAAATACAGTACACAGTATCACCAGTGTATACCATCCACCGAGGAGTAGACCGGTCTGATTATATTTATAGAATGACCTTTACTTCACCTCTCTGACCTTAAGCTGTGCAGCGTAGGCCAAGAGCAGTGCGTGTTCACATGGGGTCGTGGTAGTTCAACTATGCCCAGGTCATTGGCTCGTCACCACCCTAAATTCCAACACCTGTGACAAAAATATTAGTGCAGGGTGGCATGACTGCTATTGTGCTGTTGAACATGTTGTCCATGTGTTATGGGTCATGGGTCGCGCTGTGTTGGAGAACATGTAACGCTAGTTCTGTGTTATTTCCTTCACTGTGATATTCAGGTACAGGTTGTTGTGTGTTTTGCTTGTAGAGGCGTATGGACCAAAGGCCTAAGGGTTCAGACTACTAATTGGTCATTTTATATTCTTATAGAGAGCAGAACTGACGCCCCACCCCAACAAGTCCTTATTGACCTAATGGGACATTTATGATCAGAATAAATAATTACTTGGGTGTTTACATTTCTACTATTTCACACATGTACAAGTGTGTTTCATACACGTGTGAATTAGATATATATTTTTTGGACAACCCTCGGAGAGTGTGTTCACGGCCAGGGATCAGCCGTTATTAGGGTTAAGTGTCTTGCTCAAGGCCACAGACTGATTTTTCACCTATAGTAGTCGGCTTGGTGATTCAAACCAGCGACCTTTCAAGCCAGCGACCGCATAGGCAGTAATGGTAGCCATCATTTGTTTTTGTCTAGATTGGGCTCTTTAAGGAGAGGTTTGAACAGATCAGTTTTAAAATAGGCTGAAAAGGAGCCAGAAGTCAGGGAGCTACTTACAATAGGCAGAATGTAAGGGCCAACCCAACAGTAGGAGTGATCTAGCAGGGATCATGTCCAAGGGGCAGGAGGAGGTCTTCATGTGACCTACAGTATCAAGGAGGGACTCAAAGGATATTTGCCCAAATGAGAAAAAGGCAGCTGTAGACAGAGTAGTTTCCTCAGGTGCCTTCTGGACAGTAATGCTGGTATGGAGTCAGCTACTGCCAATCTGGGATCAAACATTTTCTAAAGTTGTGGGAGTTCTCAGAGATCAGGGTAGAGAAGTAGTTTGCTGATGCATCTTTAACCCGCAACATTATAATTTCTCATCAGTTCCTTCATTATCTCATAGAATACTTGAAGTTTGCAGGCCTTCCATTTACGTTCAGCCTTTCCAAGTTCACTATTTAAAGCAGATGTGTGGTGATTTAACCATGGTGAGACGCTGGCTGGCAGTTTATTTCTGCTTTTAACTGGTGCCACGGAGTCTAAAGTAGCCTCACATACATCACTGAAGCTTCCCAGAAAATCCTCGTTGTGACGACAAATAACAGGAGTAGTAGAGGGTCAGAAGGCATTGGTAGATGAACTTACTAGGAGTTGTGGAGATGATGTGAGAGTGAGTGGCGACAAACACATTTTTAGGAGGAGTAGGAGGAAGCATTTTAAAAACAACACTGAGATTGTCAGAGACACACACATCAATAGTTTCCAAGTAATCAATATTCGGACCATAGGACAGCACCAGATCAACAGTATGGCCTTGGTTGTGTGTCGGCCCTGTGGCATGTAGCACAAAGTTAAAGGCTCCTAACGGGTTCAAAACTCCCTAGCTAGTGCATTATTTGGGCTAAACACATGAATGTTTAGATCTCCAAGAATAACCCTGTCATATTTAGACATAACCAAAGACAGAGGTCAGAGAATTCTGCAATGAACCAACTATTAGGTTTAGGTTTAGGAGGGTGGTACACTAGAATATACAAGGTGGGCTGTTTCATGTTAAAGCAAAAGATGAGGCTTTCAAATTAGAAAAATGTGTCACATGACACAGGGCTACATATATACATGTCCCTACCACGGCCAGACAGACTGGATTTCTGTACATAAGACAAGGCTGGAGGGGTAGCTTCATTTTCAGAACTAAAATCCTTGGGTTTTCTTGTTCATAATGTTCTTTTGAGACACCAAGTGAACAAAACCAGATCCACAGACCCAGTCTTGTGTTATAACCAGACTTGCCATTCGGTTACTCTGACATAGATAGAACTCAACTCCTTAGACAGTCACTTGAGTAGACAGACAAAACACACCCACACAAGTTATTTCTGTGAGAACTGTGTCTAAGCCTAAAGCATGAGAATGTGCAAAATGTGATGTGTTCAGGGCATGGCCATAGGTCCACACAGCCCTCCTCACACCCCAGGCAGGAGAAGGAGAGGAGAGAGAGAGAGGTTGAAAGTGAAGGGTCGTGGTCTTTGGACTGTAAATGTCACACTGTGGAGGAAAGTGATTTGATCCCCGTCTGCTCTCGCTGTCTGGCTCTCGCTGTCTGGCTCTCCCTATCTAGTGAGAAGGTCACACAGGAACAGACCCTCTATTATATCATTTGGCCATCCAAGGACTTATTATATCTGTGCAGTGTTGCAGCGTCTGTTCCTATGCTTCCAAATTAAAGCTATGGGAAGGTTTAAAAAGGTATACAAAAAAAACCATTCAGTGTTAATAAAATCTATTGGTTGAATGTGGCGGCCTTGAGTGAAATAAGAGGGCCATATATTCAGACAGATACAGAGAGTCTGATGAACTTCCCTGAAAGCAAAATGAATCAAAGTGAAAGCACTTCACTCAATATTCAGGCCTACACTATTCACTAGAACCCACAAAATCAATGCTACTTTAGGTCAGTTTTAGTTTAAATACCAGGAAAGGGGAGGCAGGTAGCCTAGTGGTTAGAGCGTTGGGCCAGTAACTGCAAAGGTTGCTGGATCAAATCCCCAAGGTAAAAATGTGTCATTCTGCTCCTGAACAAGGCAGTTAACCCAGTATTTCACAGTAGACTGTCATTGTAAATAAGAATTTCTTATTAACTGACTTGCCTAGTAAAATAAAACAGGGTGAACACAGTAAGACCCAATTAATGTTTTCATATAGCTAATGCAGCTTTATTGTTAGGCTACATACACTAAATTTATAATAGGCTGACTTGTCACAACTTCCTTATGACCTTGACATTCTGAAAGGGGCGGGGTTTAGAGTCCGTAGCATACAAAGGGGCGTGTCCATACAGGGTGGAAATAAATAGGTAGCCCAGCTCTACCAGTCCCCACTCACACCCGAAAGTCGTAAGACAGGATTGAGGCATCTCACAAACGGTAAATGACCAACCAACGGCTACATTAGGATATTTAACTAAATTAATGGCTGGTGATAATATGGGCCTTAGATAGTAACAAGATTAGGGAGATTGTCAGCTTTTGGCTTGACAACCTTGCGATTGTTTGTTTTATTCTAAGGCTTGTTGCATGCGTGGCCATTTATTTAATGTCATAGTTGATGAGATGCAGCTCCAACTACTTGATGTATATAGGGGTTTTTCTCTTTAGAAAAGACTATTCAAACCTCTTGTAAAAGTGACTTCAATCTGTCATGATTGAACTCTGAATCCCTGACGCAAAGTTTAGTTAGACTTTCAAAGTTCATAACTGTTACTTACAACATGTTGCAATTTGTTTAAATAGACTATCACACATTTTATTCCTGTTAAAACATTTTGCTGTGCTTTTAAATGCAAATGTTATTTGCATAAACTTACTATGAGTTGCAGACATTTGATGTGTCATACTGTTCAGATAAATGATCTATTCTAGGGACCTATGGCATACTCTATTATTATCTTATGCTATGCTGTGTTCTCTATGCCTCTGCTTACCTTAAAGCTATAACTCGGTTGCAAAGTTCTATGCCATAAAGTATGGAAATCCCCAGAAGTCATAATGGATGGTCAATATTTGTTTTAATAGCTAATGTCTCTCCTTCTCCCTCCCCTCTTCTCTCCCCCCACAGAGGACTAGACCAACTCAGGCAAAATGGTGAAAGTAGGTGTCAATGGGTAAGATACATTTTCATTTAACCCCTTAACTAACACAACAAAACACACTATCTAGCAATTTATCACCACCACACACACAGGGTTAGAATCTCCTACTCTGGCTTGACCCAGTGCAGAGCTTACGCTTTAAAACCAGATATCTATTTGAAATGGCAATATCGCTAAAATAAATTAATAATAACAGAAACATAGTAATGAATACAATCAAGATTTCAGTACATCATTCCTTACTAATGGATGTACACTGGTAACCTCACACAGGGAGTACTGATGCCCCTTTGAAAGGACCCGCCCTCTGTTTGCGAGAAACACAAGTTGCATATGATGCACAAGTCATCCCCGATGATGTGTAGTATTCAGACGAGCCCTGAGAGGAGCTTGGCTTACATGACCCTCCTCTCTGTACCCTCTCTTACTCCAGTCTTTTTTTAGCCAGGCACCCTTTGGAGAAAAGGTCAGGGGTACAGTAGTGTCTTGTTGACATTCTGAACCATCAGAACATTTAATAGCTGTCTTACTCTAAACTAGCTCAGTGACTAAAGAGCAGGAAGAGACTTGTGTTTTGCAGAAGGCACACTCTGGTTAGCAGAACAGACACACAAACCCAGGGACGGCCACCCTGGTGGTCTCTTGTTCTCTGATGTTTTCACTAGTAGACAAGTGGTCACCTTGTGCTTAGTTGAATAGAACAGTTTTATTGTCCAGTCTACAGTTGAAAATGTGTTGTTGGCCTCACTACTCACATATGTGCGGGGGATCTGCAGTTCCCCTTCTCCTATCCTCCTCTTCGCCTCCCCTCCACCTCTCGGAGGACAGTGTGTATCAGAGCCTGTCTGCCTGTGAACCTGATTTTTCTAGTTAAAAAGTAACTACTAATCAAACAGGCCTCTCACTTCATGGTGGAGAATTACCACATCAGGGGTAGACAGTTAGACTTTATACCCCAGAGGGTACAGCCTCAGTCCTGTTCACTCTGCTGGCTATGGTACACAACTCCCTGAACCCTGTCCTCTTTCTATGGAAATACAGTATTTTGAGGTTGCCACATGTTCATTTGAGGTTTCTCTGAAAGCTCTTTATGTCCAGTCTTTAGTCTTTTGCTTGAGGTGCTACACAACAGTCAGATGTTGTGGAACAGAAATGTCAGTTCAGTTGTGTACATGACATTTCTATCTGTGACCTTTGAAACATGGCTCCCTACTGAGTAAGGCACCAGCTGTTACATTAGAATACAGGAGAGACAAATGGGGGACCACAACTTCATTCATTTTTCAATAGTGAGAGGTTTATGAAATTCCTTATTGTTGAGGACTGGGTGTGACATCAATGATTAATGGAATGAATCGTCTTGTCCTCCAGATTCGGCCGTATCGGGCGTCTGGTGACCCGGGCTGCATTCCACTCCAAGAAGGGAGTTGAGATTGTGGCCATCAACGACCCCTTCATCGACCTGGACTACATGGTGAGTAGCCTAAAGCCTACAATGGACCAGGGACTTCTAGCCCACTGAATCAGTAGAAAAACGGATTGATCCCTGACATGTATGAAGAATTAAGGTTTTAAGACTTAGTGAAATATTTAGCTTATGTATAGATTAGTTCTTCACCCTAACTTATTAAGTGGTTTCAATAACTTCAAGACCTTTGAATGTTGCTGTCACCCTGATGCCCTCAATGAACAAACCAAGGCCCTGTCATAACTTAGAATCTATTAACAATAGGCCAAGAGACTCACCTCTCCTTCTCCCTCTTCAGGTCTACATGTTCAAGTATGACTCCACCCACGGACGTTTCCATGGAGAGGTCAAGGCTGAGGGTGGCAAGCTGGTCATCGATGGACACAAAATCACTGTGTTCCACGAGTGAGTTCCTTAATTTTGTAACAAATAATTCACTTTTTTTTCCCACATCTAAAGCAATTCATACAAATCAGGTCAGCATCTGTAGAATATGCAGGAGAGACCTGAAGTCCCTTGTGGCCTTATGGAATGGCGCCCCCTTGTGGAATCTATAACAATATAAATGATAGTCTATTAGTCTATGGTGCTCTGCTTCCTCATAACATAACCCTGAACCTCCTCTTCTCTCTCTCGTTCTCAGGAGAGACCCAGCTAACATCAAGTGGGGAGATGCTGGTGCCACCTATGTAGTTGAGTCAACAGGTGTCTTCACCACCATTGAGAAGGCCTCTGTAAGTATCCCCATCAGTAGACACAGCATCCAGAACTGTATGATATAGGAATATCATTAGAACAGAAATAACTCCTTTATAACATCACTTTACCCATCAGGCTTAACCTGTATGTGGTGCATTATGTTGAATACATACAATAACTAGGCCACGATATTTAACCAGGCTACAAAAAAATGTACTAACGGACTCCTCTAACATCTCTCCCCCCTCCTCCAGACCCATCTGAAGGGCGGTGCCAAGAGGGTTGTCATCTCCGCTCCCAGCGCTGATGCACCCATGTTCGTCATGGGAGTCAACCACGAGAAGTACGATAACTCCCTCAAGGTTGTCAGGTGAGACCCTCTTCCCTCCACTTAACAGATACTATCTGCACCGCCTGGCTATTCTGTTGTGGTTCAGACTATAATTTAGCACGTCTCTCTCCACAGCAATGCTTCATGCACAACCAACTGCCTGGCTCCCCTGGCCAAGGTCATCCACGATAACTACCACATCATTGAGGGTCTGATGGTACGGATTAAAATGCAACACCTGGGATCAATCACCTAGAGAGGGCATAATCTGACATAACGACAGATTTCACACCGACACAAAACACTAACCGTACAGAACAAGGGATGGACTGTTTTTAAGATCACCGACACACCATCTCTGTTTTTCTTATCCAGCCGTCCCCCACTACCACCACTTCTGTACCTCCTTAATGTGGGTCACTCCTCTCTCATCTCCCTTTCCACTAACATCACTCTCTCTCTCTCCCTCAGAGCACAGTTCATGCCGTCACCGCCACCCAGAAGACTGTTGATGGTCCTTCTGGAAAGCTGTGGAGGGATGGACGTGGCGCCAGCCAGAACATCATCCCTGCCTCCACCGGAGCAGCCAAGGCTGTCGGCAAGGTCATCCCCGAGCTGAACGGGTCAGTACCACAACCTCTAAATAACTAATAACAACCAGTAAAACAAGACACAATTATAATACTAGAATCACAAGTTCACAACCTCTAACTAGACACTAGTATAATAACTAACTAACCAGTTACACATTTATAACACTAGTCAGCCATTACTACATTTCAGTCAACAGTAAAATGTATAGCAATGAAACAGACATTTGTCTAAGAACCAGTCATTATGTCTGTATATCAAACTGTAGAGGAGTAAGTTGAACTTTGACCTTACGCTGCTGTCACTCCCTCTTCATCCTCACAGCAAGATAACTGGCATGGCCTTCCGTGTCCCCACCCCCAACGTCTCAGTGGTGGACCTGACTGTTCGTCTGGAGAAGCCTGTGAGTAGCCCCTCCCCTGCCTTGTCAATACACATCATGTCTGAGTGTCTCTATGGTGTACCTTACCTGCCAATACAAGCAAAAAGATAGCTGTCTTAGGACCAGTTGTTAGACACAAAGTGACCACATCTTTAAATAAAGATGGCAGTAAAGCCCATTGTTGAGTAGACAAGACAATGCCTTAATTTATACATGATTAGTTAGCATTGTAAATTTAGCAACAATGGAACAATTTGACAACCCACCTCTTGTTGTTTGAACCACAGGCCAGCTACGACGCCATCAAGAAGGTTGTCAAGGCTGCCGCTGATGGACCCATGAAGGGAATTCTTGGATACACAGAGCAACAGGTTGTGTCTTCAGACTTCAACGGCGACACCCACTCCTCCATCTTTGATGCCGGCGCTGGCATTGCTCTGAACGACCACTTCGTCAAGCTGGTTACATGGTACGCATTCATCCTCTGCAAATACACACACGTATCCACACAGACACATTCTTGGTGATGAAGAAACCTGACCGTGTCTCTCCTCTCTCCCCAGGTATGACAACGAGTTCGGCTACAGCAACCGCGTCATTGACCTGATGGCTCACATGGCCACCAAGGAGTAAAGCAACCAACCAAACGCTACTGTGCTACGTCATGTGACCACATATTTCCCATTCGATTGGACTATCACCCTTAACTTGCCATGAGAAAGTTACCCGCATTAAACAAATAACTAACAATCACAACTATAATTTATTTTTGTATTGTAAAGACCCTGTTCTGGTCTTGTGAAAGGTGAGATGGAATCTGGGTGTGAAGAGATTTTCTCTGTTTGTTGCACTGAACCTGCTTCATTCAGAAGCGGAATAAAAGTCCTCTGTGAGTAAATATGGCTTCCTGTTTTTCACTTGATGGGATAAAAGGATAATTACTTAGGATTGACTTGTAGATGATAATGGAAAAGGACAAACGCTTTAATAATTCCTTTGTTATTTCTATTAAGCTTAGGAACCTGAAGTGATCGATCACTCATACACAATGGAAACACTATACAACACAATTATTCCTGACCCTGGGTACATAGGAGTAGTTTAGATACAGTATCTATACAATGAGGTTGCTCTGTAAACTTAAACATCTCTATCTGAATGCTCCCACACTCTGGTGCTTGCATATATCTGAGCCATTTACTCTTGCAAGAATCTATGCATTTGACAGAACCATGATTTCAAACACAACCCAGACACTTTCATTTCAGTTCTATGATCGCGTCACTTCCTCTGCCAGTTCTCTCTTCTCGACTCAAATAAAAGTTTATTGGTCGTGTACACAGATTTGCAGATGTTATTGCAGGTGTAGCGAAAATCTTGTGTTTCTAGCTCCAACAGTGTAGTAATACCTAGCAATACACAGAATCCAAAAGGTAAAAATGAATACATTTTTGTCCAATCAAACCCTTTCTGCACAGTGTTTCCCTTTCCTTCAGTGTTTAAAGTATCTTATTTTTCTCTCCCCCTTCCTGAGATGAATCATTATTTCTCTCTACACCCCCCCCAGTTCAATACCTGCTCCATTTGTTCAGCTGAGGGTGTTCTGGCATGACTAACTAAAGTTGACAATGGCTGACCATTATGATTACGCAATTGGACTTCATAAAATATTCCCAATCGATGGTATTGACAAGGGAATCAAGAGGGAAGAGGTAATCCAACTCTACTGGGCTTTACCTTTCTGACTCGCTCAGAGACCAACAACCTCTAGACTAGGGTTTTCACAGCATGGTGGTCCTATGGGGGCTGCAGGAGGCGTAATGAACAGAGTGATTATTGTAGACGTGACAGTATGTGTGTATCAGGGGCTTTAGGTGGCCTTGTGGTGCCTATAGAGAATGTAGGGAGGTTTTCATGCTTTCACTGGGCTTCACTATAGTTGACTTAGTGCTTACAGTGGACAGAATGGCTGAGAGAATACTGGGTTTCCATCATACTAATTCATAATCATAAGTCATAATTACATCAAACATTCAACTCACTGAGTTTTTCAAATTACCCACTTAATCAAGTATAAGTAATGAATTAGTGTCTGTTAGCTTTAATGAGTGAAAATGCTCCACTTTTTTCTGTCACTTGAGGTTTTCTATTAGTGACAGTAACACACAGCAGGACTTCCTGGACTAAGGTGTGTGAGTCAACAGGAGAGAGGAGAACATGTTGATGGCTGAACACCTACTGCTACACACCAAGGTATCTTCTGGGCGTAAAGCTGAGCCTCTAAACATACACCATTTAATGTAACCTTTCAAGTCAGACTTGTGTGTGTGCTCACTCAGGGTCAGGTCAAGTCAAACTTGTAGGTAGACTTTAAGCCCCATAAGAGCAGGATTGAAGATCAGGTTAATGTAGTAGTTCAGTTTGCAGCCAGTAGGCTGTGTATTTTTTTCAACATCCAAGTGTCTAATATCTCTCTCACGTCATGCTCTGACAAGGCAGTCAGTTCGAGAAGGATTATTCTCCTGTAGTCAGATCATCATCTATCCATAATCTTATTGAAGAGAAGATGTGTGTCTCCTGGGTGTTGTTGCTCTCATTGTTAGACACACACACAAACACACACATACAAATTATGAGTCAGTTACATGTGTGCTCTTGTTACTATATCACAAGTGGTGATATCTCTTCTACGGTACTCAGTTTAAACAATGGATAGAGATATAAAGAGTGACAGAGATACAGAGAGAGCGAGAGCATGGAAGAAAGAGAGAGAGAAAGAGGGCGAGAGCATGGAAGAGAGAGAAAGAGATTGATGAGAGTGAGAGAGTAGGAGAGAGAGAGAGAGAGAGAGAGAGAGAGAGAGAGGGAGGTCAAAAGGCTCAGATCCTTCCATTTATTTTCCCTCTGTGTGCCATTTCGGACCACGCACTCACTGATCATTTCTCCGCCAGACTGTCGACAGCAAGTTGATTTACTCTTCTCAGAAATAGAGCACAAAAATTGACAGAGGCTTAAGATTTAAAAAAGAGCTTAACTCACAACACAGACAGACTGAACAAAAGAGTGAGATAGGAAGTAAAAAATAGAGGTAGAGAGGGGCAGGTTGACAGATGAAGAGGAAGGTGAGTAAGAATGCTCCTCTTGGTGTGTGTGTGTCACCTGTTGATTTCTCATTAGTGTGTGTGATCGCATTTCAGCTTTGAACTGAACAGTGAGTTTGATTCTGTGATAATAGTTGTGTGTGTTTCAATTGGCTGTCTCTCTTTTTCTCTTCCTGCTTTTCCAATTCTCCACTTTTCTCCTGATTGTGCACTTCTTACTTTTACACATTTCTGTCTGTAAGACTCACCCCGTCTCCCCTCTCTTCTCCCCTACCCTCTCTGCTCTCCTCTACCCTTTCCAATCTTCTCTCCGCTCTCCTCTCTCCTCTTTTTTTGCTCTCTCCATCAATATATAACTACCCCAGCATTGCCGTCTCTCTCTCTCTCTCTCTTTCTCTGTCTATATCCAGATTAGCTAATACTACAGGGAATTGAACACCTCTAACTCTCTGTTTTTCTGTGCATGTCTAGGCGGTTAAAACCTCTTACCTTCCACTTTCTAGCACGTTCTCTGTCTCAGTACGTTACTCTCCTCCTCTCTCTTTTGACCTCTTCTATCTACTGGGCTTTACAGTAAAATCTCTCTCTCTGTCTTATTTTCTCCACCAGTTGATGTCTCTGGGAGGGAATGGCTCGTGGGGGGGCTCTGTCCCATCCTCCATCCCTCCTGCCTTCCTTTCTCACCTCTCCCCCAGCACTGACCTGGGAGTCGCCATCTTCCTCATCCTCACAGGTGAGTCAAATCTACCATCTGCCTATAACACATTCACCCCTAGCCACTATACCCCTATACTCTTTAACCACTGATAGAGATTTGAAAGGATTGGATTTTACAGTATGTGTACTATAAGCAATATGGTGAAAAATCCTCAAAGCGTAAAGGGCAAGTTTGAGATATTACCATACTACATCAAATAATTTCAGATCTATACAAGTGTCTAGAGACTTGGGTATAGAGGCTCAGGGTTGTTGGTTGATTTGAAATTAGGCATCTCTCCTTATCACAGATGAGTGATTCAGTGTTGGTGTCAGTTAACATTAGAGTTTGGTTGGTATTCCTCCTGAGTAACTCACTGGTAAAATAATCATAAACATAATCTCTACAGTGTAGAAGAATTAGGCTTGGCTTAAGGTATATTTATGGGGGTGAAATTCTGTTCAGATAAATCAAGACTTAAAAACAATATGAACAAAATCGAATTTGATCCCAAAGGACTGAAAGGTTTTCGATATATAAGCTGGGCAACAGCTTTTCACATCTTAATCATCAGAATCCAGAGCCCACACAGATGGCTGAATGGGTTTACTTTGTTTCAACACAGATCTGTCATCCATCAGATCAACATTTCTGATCAAGTCAGTCAGTGATCTAACTCTCTGTGACTGTTTCCTTTATGGAGCTGTGTAGACAGACTGAATACAAAGTGTATTAACATAGCAACCCCAGGGTCACACCAGAGAGGAGAGGACACATAGAGAGGAGAGTGGA
Source organism: Salmo trutta (assembly GCF_901001165.1). Lineage (NCBI taxonomy): Eukaryota > Metazoa > Chordata > Actinopteri > Salmoniformes > Salmonidae > Salmo > Salmo trutta. Next base: position 72,386,380 of record NC_042959.1, on the reverse strand, counting down.
AAGGAGAGAGGATACATAGAGAGAGGAAAGGAGAGAGGACAGAGGAGAAAGGAAAGGAGAGAGGATACATAAAGGACAGAGGAGAGATGAAAGGATAGAGGATACATAGAGAGATGAGAGAGGAAATGAGAGAGGAGAGTGGAAAGAAGAGAGGAAAGGTGAGAGAAAAGGAGAGAGGAAAGAAGAGAGGAGAGGATACACATGAGGAACCACAGCATGGAACATTCCATACCTGTTGCTCCCAATAATTACCTACACAACAAATCAAATGAGGCTATGAACAGCACCCTGCACCCCACTAGCCAGCCAGCAAGCAATCATGTCGATTCAGCTATAACATTTATTCACTTTGGATTGGTTCCCCGATGCTTTCTAAGCCTAATAGTGGGTTGAGGGGGTCAGGAAGGTAGCAGAGGTTGAAATATTAAATGACTGGCGGTTTACTGATCCTTGTTATACCCAAGAACGCACAGTGAGCTGGTCTGTCTCTGTACTTCTATCTTTCTCTCTCTCCCCGTCGCTTCAAACCTCTTATCTCCCCGCTCCTCTCTTCCTTCTCTCCTCCCTTCTTCTCCAGGTGTAGTGTCAGTGGTTGGGAATGGCATAGTGCTGTTGGTTTACTGTAGAAAGAAGAAGAAACTCAGACCACCAGAACTCATGACCATCAACCTGGCCATCTGTGATTTTGGATACAGCCTCTTGGGGGCGCCATGCCTCATCATTTCCAGGTGAGCGATTCCTGTCGACCAATCTTCAATCCCCCATACTGATAGTATGAATATCAAAGTAGACAGAATGATATGGTACAGGTGTCTTTTATCCAAAACAATTGACAGTTAACACTCACATCCCATGAATCAGACAAAGTGCTTAGTGTTCCATTGGTCAATCATTATCAGGTCATTAACTCCTCTGGTCCACCAGTGTGTCCCATGGCTGGGTGTTTGGGGAAGCAGGGTGCCTGTGGTACGGGTTGCAGGGCTTTGTTTTTGGGATCGGCTCCCTCATCACCACCTGTCTCATCTCTCTGGACCGCTGCCTCAAGATCTGCAGCTTCAGATACGGTCAGTGGGATTCCCTTCATTCCTTTTTGCTGTCTTTTTGAGTCATGTGTGTACATACTTATTATATTCTTCATTTTATACATTTCTTACATATTTTCCCTTGGGAAGACAATGATAGTGTTGTTGAATCCCAAAAACATTTAGCTTCCGTAGGCTACATTTGTCTTTCATCCTTATTTTATATTTTTTCAAACTTTCCATGACATGAAATACATGTCTGATACTCAATTGAGAGAACAAAAGGGGTGACACAAAAGGATGTTGTTGACCCCTTTTAGTGGCCTCATTGACTTCTTGGTTTTCCCTGAGGCTTTAGTCAGTGGGTCAGAGCATAAACAAGGCCCTTGCTTTGAATATGCCCTTTATACTGAGCACGTCAGATAATTGATTTTAAACAGAATATAGAACAGAACCTCTGCATTCAATGATCTAATCTAAACATACACTACATATACAAAAGTATGTGGACACCCCTTCAAATGAGTGGATTCGGCTATTTTAGCCACACCTGTTGCTGACAGGTGTATAAAATTGAGCACACCGCCATGCAATCTCCATAGACAAACATTGACAGTAGAATGGCCTTACTGAAGAGCTCAGTGACTTTCAATGTGGCACCGTCATAAGATGCCAACATTTCCAACAAGTCAGTTCATCAAATTTCTGCCCTGCTAGAGCTGTCCAGGTCAATTGTAAGTGCTGTTATTGTGAAGTGAAAGTGAAGTGTGAAGGGGTAGGCCACACAAGCTCACAGAACGGGATTGCCAAGTGCTGAAGCGTGTCGCGCGTAAAAATCGTCTGTCCTCTGTTGCAACACACACTACCGAGTTCCAAACTGCCTCTGGAAGCAAAGTCAGTGCAATAACTGTTTGTCCGGAGCTTCATGAAATGGGTTTCCATGGCCAAGCGTTGGCTGGAGTGGAGTAAAGCTTGCTGCCATTGGACTCTGGAGCAGTGTAAACTTTTCACCATTTTGCAGTCCGATGAACTAATTTTGGTTTGGTGGATGTCAGGAGAACGCTAACTGCCCAAATGCATAGTGCCAACTGTGTGGGTGGAGGAGGAATAATGGTCAGGTTGTTTTTTTTCATGGTTCAGGCCCCTTAGTTCCACTGAAGGGAAATCTTAATGCTACAGCATACAATGATATTCTAGACAATTCTTCTGCTTCCAACTTTGTGGCAGCCCTTTCCTGTTTCAGCATGACAATCAAATCAAATCAAATCAAATTTATTTATATAGCCCTTCGTACTTCAGCTGAAATCTCAAAGTGCTGTACAGAAACCCAGCCTAAAACCCCAAACAGCAAGCAATGCATGTGAAAGAAGCACGGTGGCTAGGAAAAACTCCCTTGGAAAAACTCCCTAGAAAGGCCAAAAACCTAGGAAGAAACCTAGAGAGGAACCAGGCTATGAGGGGTGGCCAGTCCTCTTCTGGCTGTGCCGGGTGGATATTATAACAGAACATGGTCAAGATGTTAAAATGTTCATAAATGACCAGCATGGTCAAATAATAATAATCATAGTAGTTGTCGAGGGTGCAACAAGCACGTCCGGTGAACAGGTCAGGGTTCCGTAGCCGCAGGCAGAACAGTTGAAACTGGAGCAGCAGCATGGCCAGGTGGACTGGGGACAGCAAGGAGTCATCATGCCAGGTAGTCCTGAGGCATGGTCCTAGGGCTCAGGTCCTCCGAGAGAAAGAAAGAGAGAAAGAGAGAATTAGAGAGAGCATATTTAAATTCACACAGGACACCGGATAAGACAAGAGAATACTCCAGATGTAACAGACTGACCCTAGCCCCCCGACACATAAACTACTGCAGCATAAATACTGGAGGCTGAGACAGGAGGGATCAGAAGACACTGTGGCCCCATCCGATGATACCCCCGGACAGGGCCAAACAGGCAGGATATAACCCCACCCACTTTGCCAAAGCACAGCCCCCACACCACTAGAGGGATGTCTACAACCACCAACTTACCGTCTGAAGACAAGGCCGAGTATAGCCCACAAAGATCTCCGCCATGGCACAACCCAAGGGGGGGTGCCAACCCAGACAGGAAGACCACGTCAGTGACTCAACCCACTCAAGTGACGCACCCCTCCCATGGACGGCATGGAAGAACACCAGTAAGTCAGTGACTCATCCCCTGTAATAGGGTTAGAGGCAGAGAATCCCAGTGGAAAGAGGGGAACCGGCAAGGCAGAGACAGCAAGGGCGGTTCGTTGCTCCAGCCTTTCCGTTCACCTTCACACTCCTGGGCCAGACTATACTTAATCATAGGACCTACTGAAGAATTTTGGGGCTTCACCATGTTTCATTGAAATGTACAGCTGTGTGTCGTCCGCATAGCAGTGAAATTTAACATTATGTTTTCGAATGACATCCCCAAGAGGTAAAATATATAGTGAAAACAATAGTGGTCCTAAAACGGAACCTTGAGGAACACCGAAATTTACAATTGATTTGTCAGAGGACAAACCATTCACAGAGACAAACTGATATCTTTCCGACAGATAAGATCTAAACCAGGCCAGAACTTGTCCATGTAGACCAATTTGGGTTTCCAATCTCTCCAAAAGAATGTGGTGATCGATGGTATCAAAAGCGGCACTAAGATCTAGCAGCACGAGGACAGATGCAGAGCCTCAGTCTGACGTCATTAAAAGGTCATTTACCACCTTCACAAGTGCAGTCTCAGTGCTATGATGGGGTCTAAAACCAGACTGAAGCGTTTCGTATACATTGTTTGTCTTCAGGAAGGCAGTGAGTTGCTGTGCAACAGCTTTTTCTCAAATTTCTGAGAGGAATGGAAGATTCGATATAGGCCGATAGGTTTTTATAATTTCTGGGTCAAGATTCGGCTTTTTCAAGAGAGGCTTTATTACTGCCACTTTTAGTGAGCTTGGTACACATCCGGTGGATAGAGAGCCGTTTATTATGTTCAACATAGGAGGGCCAAGCACAGGAAGCAGCTCTTTCAGTAGTTTAGTTGGAATAGGGTCCAGTATGCAGCTTGAGGGTTTGGAGGCCATGATTATTTTCATCATTGTGTCAAGAGATATAGTACTAAAACACTTTAGTATCTCCCTTGATCCTAGGTCCTGGCAGAGTTGTGCAGACTCAGGACAATGGAGCTTTGGAGGAATACCCAGATTTAAAGAGGAGTCCGTAATTTGCTTTCTAATGATCATGATATTTTCCTCAAAGAAGTTCATAAATGTATTACTGCTGAAGTGAAAGCCATCCTCCATTTGCGAATGCTGCTTTTTAGTTAGCTTTGCGACAGCATCAAAAAGAAATTTCGGATTGTTCTTATTTTCCTCAATTAAGTTGGAAAAATAGGATGATCGAGCAACAGTGAGGGCTCTTCGATACTGCACGGTACTGTCTTTCCAAGCTAGTCGGAAGACTTCCAGTTTGGTGTGGCGCTATTTCCGTTCCAATTTTCTGGAAGCTTGTTTCAGAGCTCGTGTATTTTCTGTATACCAGGGAGCTAGTTTCGTATGACAGATGTTTTTAATTTTTAGGGGTGCAACTGCATCTAGGGTATTGCGCAAGGTTAAATTGAGTTCCTCGGTTAATGCTACCATGCTACCATGCACAAAGCGAGGTCCATACAGAAATGGTTTGTTGAGATCGGTGTGGAAGAACATGACTGGCCTGCACAGAGCCCTGACCTCAACCCCATAGAACACCTTTGTGATGAATTGGAACACCGACTGCGAGTCAGGCCTAATCATCCAACATCAGTGCCAGACCTCACTAATGCTATTGTGGCTGAATGGAAGCAAGTCCCTGCAGCAATGTTACAACATCTAGTGGAAAGCCTTCCCAGAAGAGTGGAGGCTGTTATAGCAGCAAAGGGGGACCATCAACTCCAACTCCATATTTGTCATGTGGTCCAGTGCTGCAAGTAAAGACCTATTTAAGCTGCAGCTGGCCCAGAACAGAGCGGCACATTTTGCTCTTCATTGTAATCAGGTGGGCTGATATAAATATGATGCATTCCAGTCTCTCTTGGCTAAGAGTTGAGGAGAGACTGACTGCATCACTTCACTTAATAAGAAACATTAATGTGTTGAAAATCCCAAACTGTTTGCATAGTCAACTTACACACAGCTCTGACACACACACTTATCCCACCAGACATGCCACCAGGGGTCTTTTCACAGTCCCCAAATCCAGAACAAATTCAAGAAAGCGTACGGTATTATATAGAGCCCTTATTGCATGGAACTTCCTTCGTTCTCATATTGCTCAAATTAGCAGCAAACCTGTTTTCAAAAAACAGATAAAGCAACACCTCACGGCACAACGCCTCTCCCCTATTTGACCTAGATAGTTTGTGTGTATGCATTGATATGTAGGCTACGTGTGCCTTTTAATTTTTTTAATGTAGTTCTGTTCTTGTCTATTGATGTTCTGTATTATGTTTCATGTTTTGTGTGGACCACAGGAAGAGTAGCTGCTGCTTTTGCAACAGCTAATGGGGATCCAAATAAAATACCAAAAATACCAATACCAATGCCCATGATTTTGGAATGAGATGTTGGACGAGCAGGTGTCCACATACCTTTGGTCATGTAGTGTAGTTTATAATCTGTCTCTATGTCCGACTCTTTCTTCAAGCCCACGTTGTAGAGGTAATTGGGGGCACTATTAGAGCAGTTTTTAAGATTTTTAATTGGTCCAGAGTCCAGCTTGATCTTGATGACTTTTCGGTTACGTAGACACTAGGCAGCAATGATGTTATTGTATAGGGGGGTAGTCATGCAGGTAGCTATAGGAAAGGGAAGGTGGCCTAGTGGTTAGAGCCTAGTGGTTAGAGTGTTGGACTAGTAACCGAAAGGTTGCAAGATTGAATCCCTGAGCTGACAAGGTAAAAATCTGTCGTTCTGCCCCTGAACAAGGCAGTTTACCCACTTTTCCTAGGCCGTCTTTGAAAATAAGAATTTGTTCTTAACTGACTTGCCTAGTTAAATAAAGGTAACACATTTTTAAAAAGGAAGGGGAAGGGTAGTTGTCAGGCAGGGTTAATGTCTGGGCTACCAACATGCAACACTACATAAAGAAATAGAAAACCGTAAATATCACACACAACCATTTAGACTACTAGCATCCATTTTCAGGGCTCACTTGCAACAGATACCTTGGTCTCAACGAGACTCTCTGCTAAAATAAAGAAAAATACATGTATTCATTACACGCTTCATACACCAATCCTATTTCTTATTTACTAATTAGTGGTCAATCAAACAACGTGCTTCACTTTATTCATATCCCTTTCCTATGTGTCTGTTTATAATATAGTACATGCTGGACTATCAGGTGTCTCTCAAAAAAATAGATCTAAGCCAATGAGAATAAATAATGGTGAAATAAAATTCCTCCATATCTCTCTATCAGGTCAGTGGATCGAGAGACGTCACATGTCCATGTCCATAGGACTGGTGTGGTCCTACTCTCTGTTCTGGGCCTCCCTGCCTGTCTTCGGCTTCGGCAGCTACGGACCAGAACCCTTTGGGACCAGCTGCACCATCAACTGGTACTGCTGACTCTCTCTTATTAGACTCTGTTTTGATGTGTGTGTGTGTGTGTGTGTGTGTGTGTGTGTGTGTGAGAATGTCTGCAGTTATTAAAGCATTCATCTCATCCAGCAGCAGCAATTGAGCCTGGGTACGAGGTAATAAAAGTATTCTCTCTAAATATACATCTTCTTCTTCCTCTTTTCTTTGAGGTGGGGGATGAGGTCATCTTTGATCGACAGGGTCTACATCTTGCTGATCCTGATCATGTGCTTTTTTCTCCCCACACTGACCATCGTCGCCTCCTACATGACCATTCTGCTGACGGTGAGAGAAACTGCACCCAGCTGCACAAAATGGCTGATTCAGTAGGGGAGAGTCCAGGGAACTCAACTCAGACTCTGCAAAAAACAGCATGCCATGTAACTCAATGATTGTCAATCAATCAATTGTCCTGGCATATTCTGAGTGGGGCACACTATAACGTATGGAATGCATGCTGAGTACAGTCCAGCAAGCATGATCTATTACCGTGATGGTGGACTCAATAGCTGTAGCCAACTGGTAGTCTAGCAGCGTGGCCCTTGTGTATTTGTTTGTGGTCAGTGACGGTTGAAGTTTGTGTTTACTGTCATGTCTCTCTGTGTAGGTTTACCGTTCTAGTCGCGCTCTGGCATCTATTCCCTCCTCAACTGTCACTCACACCAGCAAAGACCTGAGACTCACAAAGGTATGTGGAAAACAGACTATGTTAGAAGAAGCTTAGTTACTGGCTTGAAATGAAAGATGTCGTAACATCTGCTTTATTCCAGGCAGAGGAACTACCAGAGAATAACTTTTGTATTAACATTGTAACAAGTGTGTAAGTACAGACAGCACATTATATCTTTCTGTTGTTTCATCTATTGTCTGTCTGTCCCAGATAGCAGCTGTGGTGTGCTCCACCTTCCTCTTATCCTGGACTCCCTATGCCATTGTCTCCCTCTACTCCGCCTTGGCCCCCAAGGAGGAGCATGGGGCCGGGGAGGCCATGCAGGGAGGAGGCCCCTCCATGGGGACTGGAGGATCTACCGGGATGGCCTCAGCCTTCCCAAACATCCCCAACATTATGGGTCTCCTCAATTGGACCTCCACGGAAAACTATGGAAGCAACTACGGAAGTGTCTACTACGACCCTGGAGAATCCTTGCGGGATGTGACCAACCCAGATCCCTACTCCTTTTATGGCTTAGGCCACAGTCTGTCTGCTGCTTCCACACGCAGTTCAGCCCCAGGCCAGGAGGGGGAGTCGGAGACAGGGAGCAACCGGCCGGTGTCCTGCCTGCCACCTATGGTGTCTCTGATACCAGCAATGTTCGCCAAGTCTCACTGCATGATTAACCCCTTCATCTACCAGATCATGAACAAGGAGTTCAGAGAGGACGTGTACGACATACTGTTTGGGAGACAGAACGGGGAGAGGAGGAGAATGCGGGGAAGAGGAGGGAGCTACTCTGACAGTAGTAAGGAGTCTTTCATAGCTACAGGTGTGGACTGGACAGGTGCAGAATGATTGATAACTCTCTCTCTCTCACTTTCTTTCTCTCTCTCCTCCTTTCTTTCTTCTCTCTCCTCTTTCTCTCCTCAGCCCCCAAAGGCAGCCTCTCCTACTGCCACAGCTGGCGAGGGAGGAGCAAGCCCAAGGCCATGCCCATGGTGGAGTTGGGGAAGAAAGAGAGGGCTGGCGACACCATCTCGGTGGGGTGGGACGCCCTGGGCGTGGCCTCGCAGGACACACAGGTCAACATGGACGGGCAGAGTCTGAGCGAGGCAGGGAGAGAGACAGAGAGAGAGCTGGGTTCCACCTCTAGTAGTCTGCTGACCGAGTGATAGAGGGAGAGATAAGAGATGTTGAGAGGATGGCGGTGTTTAGGAGCAGAGACCTCTTTAAAAACAGCTTTAAAATAAAACATGTTTTGTGTAAGAACAACGAGAGTATTGTATCATAGTGAGTGTTTTGAGTAGTGACTCTTTTTTAAATGTAGCCAAAACAATAGTATTATTATATAACCAGAAATTATGGTATGTAAAATATACACTATGTTGTATTTTTACATATTGTGTGTATTTTACCTTTATATTTTACCTTTATATCTAAGCACCAACAAAGATGTCTGCTGCAGTTTTGAAAATAGTATTCCATCTTTTAGTTTAGTCTAGTTTGTAGTTTTTTTGTCTTTGTCAACACTGTCCTGATAGGCCTGTGGGTTATGGTTCACATTATAGTTTCACACAATAGAATAGTGTGTCAAATTGTATGTGTGTATTTTGTAACAAAATAAAATCGAGCCAAGTGGGAAAATCTTGTTGCCTATGGTGTGACCATAAAATTACATTCACAAGCGTAAATGTTCCTGATAACACCACCCCAAATTGTGAACTAGGAGTTTAAGAGGTCTTATGGAACTGATCGTAGCCTACTGGGCAGAAAACCAGCTACTTGTGTATTTACGGTAGTTTCCCTGCTCTCCAAATCCCGCAGCACTTGTTGTGTCTTGTGGTCACTTTGAGCCAGATAAGCGTTGACGGAAGACATTGGATTTATTTTTAATACATTAGAGATTTGCAGCATTTAACAGTACTTTCTCTCATATAGGCTGTATACCAAAACATTACTTTTCTGAAATACATTTGAGTGTTGTCGCCTGCGCATAGCCGTCGGACCGGCCTATTCGGCATTTGTTTTTGGGGCGACCGTTATCCAGCAACAAAGCGAGACGGGAAGAGAGAGGGAACTTATTCCACGAGCCTCTTTAGACCGACCGGAGATAAATCGAGGATAACATTCGTAATTAGAAACAGTTACGTAACCAGGTAAAGGTGGACCGTCACGGATACGTCTGGTATCCAACAACAAGTCAACCTTCAGCCTGTCATTATTTTATTTTTGTGATTTTATACGGAGAAAATTACCATCCGTGTTCATGCCAGATCTGCAGCGCTTTAGTTTTCCATACCATAGCATGAATCCTTTGTTAGGGGCGAACTCGCTTCTCCAACATCAACAGCAGCAGAACCAAGGAGGACTGAGTCATCCGGATTCCCCCTCAGGCCTTCTGCCCGAAGCCGTATTCTGCTCGCCCGACCCGACATCTTTCTTCCTGGGCGACCATCCCGGACCGGGCACGGAGACTCTGCCAGGGTTCGATTTCACCACATCCTCACAAGCTTACCTGCATCTGAACCATAATAACCACTCTTATCATCGGTCTGTGCCCCAACCTCCTGCAGCGATGGCCCTGAGGAACGACCTGGGCTCCAATATCAGTGTCCTAAAGACTCTGAACTTACGCTTCCGATGCTTTCTGGCCAAAGTGCATGAACTTGAGCGAAGGAATAAGATTTTAGAGAAACAACTACAACAGGCGTTGGGTGCGAAGAACAGCTGTGATGGAAGTTGTTCTGAAAGTGCTAGAAGGGCCCATACCCAAGAAACAGGTGTACAGACCGGGTTTGTGGGAACTATCCCGCTCAGGCCCGGGTCACTCCCTTTCCAAAACACCAACAACTCCGCGAGACGACCCACTACCCTCTTCACACCTGCCCTCAACACTGTCCTCACGCTTGAGTCCAACAATAAAGCTGAAACAAACCCCACCGAACCGAATCAGAATCCGACCATCACGGTAAGCCTATCAACCCCGACAATCGACTCTCCTGCCGGGTCCAATTCAATCACCAACGGGAAAACGTTTTTCAGTACTGGCACTGGAACCCCCACCAACCCGCCTCCCCGGTTCCTCCCCGGTACTATCTGGTCCTACAACCATACCCACAAGCTCGGTTCTGGCGTGGAGACGCGCGTCACCAGCCCCGGTGTGTCCTGGGTCCAGCCAGACGGGGTCGGGGTCCAGATTGATACCATTACCCCGGAGATCAGAGCCCTGTACAACGTCCTGGCCAAAGTCAAGAGGGAGAGAGACGAGTACAAACGCAGGTAAATAGGATCAACGTTGGTTGATTTATTCACCAACGTAAGGCCTAATTAACGTGTTTGTCTGAAGGGTGTAAAGGCGCACGGGGACCTAGAGTTGTGATTAAATGTCTCTTGGCAAAAGTCAGTTGATGTAACTATAATAGGCGTACATGTATTATTTTGCTCATGCTACTTGGGTGAAGTGGAAGGCCCTACTGCAACGGATGGCCTTTCAGAGCAGCTGTGCCCTGCCTGTGTTCTGTCTATTTCTGCCACAGCCCACACCATTCTTATGGCTAGAGAGGCAAAGGGCCTTCAGTCAAAGGGCAGCTGGGTGAAATACCAAACATTATCAGACCATAACTGACTCAGAATGAAGTCATTTAACTGAGATCCAACACAGGAAGGCTCTGTTTCAACAATCACACCAATGCTTTTCAAGTTCAAAGACCTTTGAACTCTTGAGTTTCCCACTAGTTGGTGGACTCCAGATCTAGGTCAGGGTATGCTTGATTTAGTGGTTTGTACTTTTGGGATTACTGCATTGATTTTGTACTTTTGGGACTATTCCATTGGAACCAGGCAAACTATATATAAATCAAGCACAGCTCAAGTACTTGAAGATTTGACTTATGGTTTGGCTTGGGGAAGGAATATCTGCTTAGCGCCCCTTTAACATTTAACATTTAAGTCATTTAGCAGATGCTCTTATCCAGAGCGACTTACAAATTGGTGCATTCACCTTATGAAAAACAGGGGCATGGGCCAAACACAGTCCCAGGAATCTGATACAGATACCATAGTGCACCTCTGCACATTTGAAATGGCTGCAGTTTGTATTCTGTGACAGAACTAGTACCCAGACCGCTGATTTGTGGCACTAGTAACAGCAGGGCTGAGGCTTCGATTCACGCTGCACAGGTCACATAGACATGATCTATGCTGAAGGTATGACCATAAGTTGATTTGGTTAAACATATCTCAGCGAAAATGCCATACCCAATGAATGTAAGGTGATAGACAAGCATGTATGTCCCATTAGGAAGGCTGGGTAGGGTCAGGGATTGGTTTGTGATCGGGAGGACCTGGGACAAGTGTGTGTTTGTGGCTGTTTTGTTTGTTTATTGTGATTTCATGAGGCATGTGACCTTACTGCCACCTCCAAGTGAGTCAAGTCCAGGCTTGTCTCACCTTCAGACATCCATATATCTGATAGCATCCATACAGTCATTGATGTGATTTAGGCCTCCAGTGTAGTGAAATAATGTTCTCTCTGTCATGAGTCTGTTGTTGTAGTAATGCAGTTAAATCTACCTGCAGGCAAAACATAGAGCGAGGGAAACCCACAGGAGTATTCATTCACTTCAAGGAGGTAGTTTCAGTATAAGATACACCGCCTTCCCTCCCTCTTCTCCACTCTTCTCCTCTTCCCTGCCCTGTCCCTTGTTCTCTCCATCTATCCATTCATATGCTATTCATTGTTCCCGCTCTCTCATTGGCTAGTTCTGTCATACCCCTCCAGTGGTGGAAAAAGTACCCAATTGTCATACTTGATTAAAAGTAAAGATACCTTAATAGGAAATTACTCAAGTAAAAGTGAAAGTCACCCAGCATTTCGTTTTAATTGTACTTAACTATCAAAAGTAAAATTATAAATAATTTTAAATTCCTTATATTAAGCAAACCATATGGCACAATTGTTCATGTTTTTGTAAATTTACAGATAGCCAGGGGCACACTCCAACACTCAGACTAGAGGTCGTTCTACGGCATGGCCGATTTAATTAGGGCCGGTTTCAAGTTTTCATAACAATCGGTAATCTGCCTTTTTGGATGCCGATTATGGCGATTACATTGCAATCCACGAGGAGACTGCGTGGCAGGCTGACCACCTGTTACCGAGTGCAGCATCAAAAGGACCAAGGTAAGTTCCTAGCAAGCATTAAACTTGTCTTAAAAAACAATCAATCTTAACATAATCACTAGTTAACTACACATGGTTGATGATATTACTAGTTTAACTAGCGTGTTCTGCGTTGCCTATAATCAATGCGGTGCCTGTTCATTTATCATTGGATCACAGCCTACTTCAACTTCCCCAAACGGGTGATGATTTAACAAAAGCTCATTCGCGAAAAAGCACATTCGTTGCACAAATGTACCTAACCATGAACATCAATGCCTTTCTTAAAATCAGTACACAAGTATATTTATTAAACCTGCATATGTAGTTAAAATAAATTCATGTTAGCAGGCAATATTAACTAGGGAAATTGTGTCACTTCTCTTGTATTCAGTGCAAGTAGAGTCCGGGTATATGCAGAGTCAGGGGCCTCCGGGTATATGCAGAGTCAGGGGCCTCCGGGTATATGCAGAGTCAGGGGCCTCCGGGTATACGCAGAGTCAGGGGCCGCCTGGCTCGTTGCGAACTGTGTGATCATTTCTTCCTAACAAAGACCGGAATTAATTTGCCAGAATTTTACATAATTATGACATAACATTGAAGGTTGTGCAATGTAACAACAATATTTAGACTTAGGGATGCCACCCGTTAGATAAAATACGGAACGGTTCTGTATTTCACTGAAAGAATAAACGTTTTGTTTTCGAAATTATAGTTTCCGGATTTGACCATATTAATGACCTAAGGCTTGTATTTCTGTGTCTTTATTATATTATAATTAAGTCTATGATTTGATAGAGCAGTCTGACTGAGCGGTGGTAGGCAGCAGCAGGCTCGTAAGCATTCATTCAAACAGCACTTTCCTGCATTTGCCAGCAGCTCTTTGCAATGCTTGAAGCACAGCGCTGTTTATAACTTCAAGCCTATCAACTCCCGAGATTAGGCTGGCAATACTAAAGTGCCTATAAGAACATCCAATAGTCAAAGGTATATGAAATACAAATGGTATAGAGAGACATAGTCCTATAATTCCTATAATAACTACAACCTAAAACTTCTTAACTGGGAATATTGAAGACTCATGTTAAAAGGAACCACCAGCTTTCATATGTTCTCATGTTCTAAGCAAGGAACTTAAACGTTAGCTTTTTTACATGGCACATATTGCACTTTTACTTTCTTCTCCAACACTTTGTTTTTATATTATTTAAACCAAATTGAACATGTTTCATTATTTATTTGAGACTAAATTGATATTATTTATGTATTATATTAAGTTAAAATAAAAGTGTTCATTGATCATTCAGTATTGTTGTAATTGTCATTATTACAAATATATATATATATTTTGAGTGCAATGTTTACTGTTAATTTCTAATCGTTTTTGGTGACATTGTTTTATGTCTTCTCACTTCTTTGTTTACTATATATATATATATTATATAAATCTAAATCGTCCGATCTAATCGGTATCGTATTTTTTTTGGTCCTCCAATAATCGGTATCGGCGTCGAAAAATCATAATCGGTCGACCTCTAACTCAGACATCATTCAGAAACAAAGCATTTGTGTTTAGTGAGTCTGACAGGTCAGAGGCAGTAGGGATGACCAGGGATTTTCTCTTGATAAGTGCATGAATTGGACCATTTCTGGTCCGCTAAGCATTCAAAATGTAACGAGTACTTTTGGGTGTCAGGGAAAATCTATGGAATAAAAAGTACATGCATTTTTTTAGGAATGTAGTGAAGTAAAAGTTACCCCAAAAAACTACTTAGATAGTACTTTGAAGTATTTTTACTTAAGTACTTTACACCACTGTACCCTTCTTACTGTCTCCTCCCTTCTTTTCCTGACTTGCTCTGTCCTGTATTATCATCCCTCCCTCCACCTCTCTCTGTCTCTGTCTTTCTTGCTCTCTCTCATCAAATCAAATGCGGCTTTATTGGCATGGGAAACATGTTTACATTGCCAAAGCAAATGAGACAAACAGTAAACAAAGAAGTGAGAAGACATAAAACAATGTCACCAAAAACGATTAGAAATTAACAGTAAACATTGCACTCAAAGTTTTGAAAAATATTTAAAAAATGTTTTTGTGTTATACTGTATTATCAGCTATGTACAGTGTTATGTCAATGTGCATATGGTTGTAGGGGAAGATAAATCAACATAAATATTGGTGGTATTTACAATGTTATTTGGGCTGCACTTGTTGCCCTTTTCTCATGGCAACGGGCCACACATCTTGCTGCTGTGATGGCACACTGTGGTATTTCACCTAACAGATATGGGAGTTTATCAATGTTTGATTTGTTTCAAATTCTTTGTGGGTCCGTATGATCTGTGGGAAATATGTGTCTCTAATATGGTCGTACATTTGGCAGGAGGTTCGGAAGTTCAGCTCAGTTTCCACCTCATTTTGTGTGCATTATGCACATAGCCAGGTCTGCCTATGGGGGTCTCTGTCAATAGCAAGGCTATGCTCACTGAGTCTGTACATTTTGGGTCATTTTGTGTACTCCATGTTTAGGGCCAAATAGCATTCAGCTGTCAGAGCCTTACTAATCATTTCACCTGTACACAGCCCATCTGTAAATAGCCCACCCAACTACCTCATCCGCATATTGTTATTTATTTATATATATTTTTTTCTTTTGTCCTTTGCACCCCAGTATCTCTACTTGCACATTCATCTTCTGCATACCTATCACTCCAGTGTTTAATTGCTAAACTGTAATTACTTTGCTACTATGGCCTATTTATTGCCTTACCTCCCTAATCTTACTACATTTGCACACACTGTATATAGATTTTTCTATTGTGTTATTGACTATACGTGTGTTTATCCCATGTGTTACTCTGTGTTGTTGTTTGTGTCGCACTGCTTTGCTTTATCTTGGCCAGGTCGCAGTTGTAAATGAGAACTTGTTCTCAAATGGCCTACCTGGTTAAATAAAGGTGAAATTAAAAAAAATGTGAATCCAGTTTGCTCGGTTTTTTTGGTTGGTTCTTTCCAGTGTGTCAAATAGTTATCCTTTTGCTTTCTCATAATTTGGTTGGGTCTAATTGTGTTGCTATCCTGGAGCTCTGTGGGTCTGTTTGTGTTTGTGAACAGAGCCACAGAACCAGCTGGCTGAGGGGACTCTTCTCTATGTTCATCTCTCTGTAGGTGAGGGCTTTGTGATGTAATGTGTGGGCGTCGCTTTCTTTTAGGTGCTTGTAGAATTGAACATCTCTTTTCTGCACTTTGATAACTAGTGGGTATAGTCCTCATTCTGCTCTGCATGCATTATTTGGGGTTTTCCGTTGCACACAAAGTAATTTTTTGCAAGATTCTGCATGCAGAGTCTCAATTGGGTGTTTGTCCCATTTTGTGAATTCTTGGTTGGTGAGTGGACCCCAGACCTCACAACCATAGAGGGCAATGGGTTCTATTTCTTATTGGGATGTCAAGGTTTATGTTATTTTTGATGGGGTAGAAGGTCCTTCTTGCCTTGTCTCTCAGATTGTTCACAGCCTTGTGGAAGTTAGCTGTGGTGCTGAATGTTTAGGCCGAGGTAGGCATAACTATTTGTGTGCTCTAGGGCAACACTATCTAGATAGAATTTGTATTTGTTGTCATGGCTTCTGGACCTTTTTTGGAACACCATTATTTTTGTCTTACTGAGATTCACTTTCAGGGCCCAAGTCTGACAGAATCTGTGCAGAAGATCTAGGTGCTGCAGGCTGTTCTAGTGCCTTTGCAAAAAGCTTTTTTGAAATCAACAAAGCATGAGAAGACTTTGCTTTTATTTTGGTTCGTTTGTCAGTAAGGGTGTGGATGGTGTATACAAGGAAATGATGGAGTCTGCTGTTGATGATGGTCCAGAGGAATTTTCAGAGCTTGCTGTTGAAGCAGATTCCACTATAATTATTGGGGTCAAATTTGTCTCCACATTTGTGGATTGGGATGATCAGACCTTGGTTCCAAATATTGGGGAAGATGCCAGTGCTGAGGATAATGTTGAAGAGTTTAAGAATAACCTATTTGAATTTGTGGTCTGTATATTTAATCATTTAGTTTAGTATACCATCAACACCACAGGCCTGTAGCTCATCCAATATAATTGGAGTCCAGTGGGTTCTGGTAGTCTTTAATAGCTGATTCTAAGTTTAGTAAATGATCATATATATGTTTTTGCTGTTTGTTCTTTGTTATACAACTGAAAAGGTTGGAGAAGTGGTTTATCCATACAGCTCCATTTTGGATAGATAGTTCTTCGTGTTGTTTGTTTAGTGTTTTCCAATTTTCCCAGAAGTGATTTGATTCTATGGATTCTTCAATTACATTGAGCTGATTTCTGAAATGCTGTTCCTTCTTTTTTCTTAGTGTATTTCTGTATTATTTTAGAGTTTCACCATCGTGAAAGCGCAAGCTAAGGTTTTCTGGGTCTCTGTGTTTTTGGTTGGATAGGTTTCTCAATTTCTTTCTTAGGTTTTTGTGTTCTTCATCAAACCATTTCTCATTGTTAGTTTTCTTAGGTATTCTGCTTGAATTTAAATTTGATATGTTAGCTGATAGGTCAAATATAGTGTCCAGGCTTCCTACTGCTACGTTTACACCTTCACTATTGCAGGGAAACATTTTGTCCTGGAAATTGTCTAGGATGGATTGGATTTGTTGTTGGCCAATAGTTTTTTGGTTTCTACACTACCCTCCTTCCATCTATAGCATTTCTTAAAAGCATGTAGTTTGTTCAGCTTCAATGTCTGGGTTGAGTATTTCTCTGTTCAAGAAGATAGGGATTTTTCTGTGATCTGATAGGGGTGTCAGTGGGATGACTGGGATCGTTCCGAGAGACTCTGGGTTGATGTCGGTGATAAAGTAGTTTACAGTACTACTGCCAAGAGAGGAACTGTAGGTGTACCTACCGTAGGAGTCCCCTCGAAGCCTACCATTGACTATGTCTAGACCCAGCATGCAACAGAGCTGCAGGAGTTGTGACCTGTTTTTGTTGGTTGTTTTGTCAGCTGTGTCTAGGGGGCATATTGGGGAGGGAATACAGTCACCTCCAAGTAGGTGTTTGTCTCCCTGTCTGCTAAGAGTGTCGGGTTCTGGCTTTAGGTGGCCACAGACTAGTACATGTCTCTGGGCCTGGAGAGGGTTGATCTCCCCCTCTAGGATGGAGAAGCTGTCATCATTAATCTGTGGGGAGATATAGGTACCACACAGGACAACCATTTTCTCTGAGATCATTTCCATATTTATTTCCAACCAGATGGGAAATGCTCCTGTTTTAATGAGTTGATTAGAGTGGGTTAGGTTATGTCTGATCTATACCAAATTCTCTCTCTCTCCTCTATCTCTCTCTCTCTCTCTCTCTCTCTCTCTCTCCACTGCCAGCTCCACTCTCCTTTCTTCAACCCCCTTCCCCCACATCATCTCTTTCTCCCTCTCTGTCTCCCTAACTGCATGCGGCCATGCGCCTTCCCCTCCACCTAGTATCTGCAATGCGGTATACTCTGCACGGCAGGCTGTGATTGCTGGAAAAGGGAGGTGGCTTCCAAAGAGAGCTCAGCTCATCTTTCCCTCGCTCTCTCCCTCTCCCTCACTCTCACCTTACCCATCTATCTCAATCCCAACAGTGTGCACAATGGCACAAAAAAACGTCTCCCTGTACACCATATAACCTCCTATTTGTTTTAAGAGCAGTTTGGTAAAGACTCCGACATGTCGCAGTATTGTACATTTTAAGCAGCAATTCTATAAATGGCAGTGCTGTGCTGTGGGGTCTGTGTGGTGTGTAGAGTCACTGAATCAGCCATCGTAGTTCTAACATGTCAACTATACAGGCTTTTAATGAGATTACTGTTCACTAGATGGATGGTGCTGTCTGACCCTGGGGCCCAGATTCATGGACCAGGGGTTTCAGACACATACACACACAGTTAAGTTATTATTATGATGTTGCCATTTTACTGTGTCATTTACTTCACATTACTTTTTGTTGTGTAGGTGGGAGGAGGAGTACACTGTCAGAGTGGACATGCAGCAGAAGATGGAAGACCTACAGGAGGTAACACTGTGTGTGTGTGTGCCTGGCCTCTCTTATTGATTGATACATAGGGGGTAAATGTATCCCCTCTTTCTGTTACACTTGTTCTCTGTTGATTTGCAGGGACACGAACAAAGCCGTGTCAGCATATCAAACATGACAACAAGACATTACATTGAAATGTTTAGGAGCTCAATGCTTGTAGACACAAAGGCCCTCCTCACTGATGTATACAGTAACTTAGGGCGCGGGGCCAGAAGCGCAGTGTTGTCTCTGACGCTGTGTCTGAGGTTCTGGCGGTGTTGACACGATTCACATTGCCCTGACGCATGCCAAACAACCTAATACAATTGCTTGTGTGAAACAGCTTGGTTGAATAGTGTGCAAACCACTAACCTAATATAGTATGTTTATAATCAGCTAAGGTAATTGTACTGTAGACTATGTACAAATCCCTAACCTACTAGTTAGATGCTCCTCCCATGACATTCGTCATACGTGTTATAGAAAGCAGCTGACTGTCATGATCAAACAGCCAAATGGTTAACTATTTGAGGAAGTGGTGTAGCTACTTACACACATTCAGTATGTGTGAATTACAGCAACAATATCAACTCCCCAAAATGACACCGTTGGTCCCCGTCAGACAGAGTTACATCTGAAAGTCATTTGTACGTCCTACTTCCAAATTTTATTGGTCACATACATATTAAGCAGATGTTATTGGGGGTGTAGAGAAATGCTTGTGTTCCTAGCTCCAACAGTGCAGTAATATCTAACAATTCACATCAATTCACACAAATCTAAAGTAAAAGAATGGAGTTAAGAAATATACACTACCGGTCAAAAGTTTAAGAACACCTACTCATTCAAGGGTTTTTCTTTATTTTTACTATTTTCTACATTGTAGAATAATAGTGAAGACATCAGAACTATGAAATAACACATATGGAATCATGTAGTAACCAAAAAAGTGTTAACCTGTTGGGGATAGGGGGCAGTATTTGCACGGCCGGATAAAAAACGTACCCGATTTAATCTGGTTATTACTACTGCCCAGAAACTAGAATATGCATATAATTATTGGCTTTGGATAGAAAACACCCTAAAGTTTCTAAAACTGTTTGAATGGTGTCTGTGAGTATAACAGAACTCATATGGCAGGCAAAAACCTGAGAAGATTCCTTACAGGAAGTGCCGTCTCTGACCATTTCTTGGGCGTCTACACTCTCTTTATTGAAAACTGAGGATCTCTGCTGTAACGTGACACTTCCTACGGCTCCCATAGGCTCTCAGAAGGCGGCAAACCGGTGAATGATGTCTTTGGAGCCCCTGGCTGAAAAACATTAGCGCATTTGGATAGTGGTCGATCAGAGGACAATGAGACTGAGGCGCGTGCACGAGGCGACACCATGTTTTTATTTTCTACATTTTAAAGACAAGACTCTCCTTTATCTAACCACACTGTCCGATTTCAAAAAGGCTTTACAAAACATTAGATTATGTCAGCAGAGTACCCAGCCAGAAATAATCAGACACCCATTTTTCAAGCTAGCATATAATGTCACAAAAAACAAAACCACAGCTAAATGCAGCACTAACCTTTGATGATCTTCATCAGATGACAATCCTAGGACATTATGTTATACAAAAAAATTCTAAATATTCCATTACCGTACTTCGAAGCATGTCAAACGCTGTTTAAAATAAATTTTTATGCGATTTTTCTCGTAAAAAAGCGATAATATTCAGACCGGGAAACCCTGTTTTCGTTCAAAGACGAAAAAATAAAAACATGGAGTCGTCTCGTGCACGCGCCCCCAGTCTCATTGTTCTCAGATCGACCACTATCCAAATGCGCTACTGTTTTTCAGCCATGGCCTGCAAAGTCATCATTCAACGTTCTGGCTCCTTCTGAGAGCCTATGGGAGCGTTAGAAAATGTCACGTTACAGCAGGAAGAAGGCCAAGAAATAGTCAGAGAGGGCACTTCCTGTTTGGAATCTTCTCAAGTTTTGGCCTGCCAAATGAGTTCTGTTATACTCACAGACACCATTCAAACAGTTTTAGAAACTTTGGAGTGTTTTCTATCCAAAGCTAATAATTATATGCATATAAAAGTTTCTGGGCAGGAGTAATAATCAGATTAAATCGTGTACGTTTTTTATCCGGCCGTGAAAATACTGCCCCCTATCCATAACAAGTTAACCCACCATTCCTAGGCCGTCATTGAAAATAAGAATGTGTTCTTAACTGACTTGCCTAGTTAAATAAAGGTCTAAAAAAAATATATATATAAAAAATCTGCAAAATCGGCATCCAAAAATACCGTTTTCCGATTGTTATGAAAACTTGAAATCGGCCCTAATTAATCGGCCATTCCGATTTATTGGTCAACCTCTAGTTCAGAGGAGACTGTGTGAATCAGGCCTTTTTGCTGCAAAGAAACCACTACTAAAGGACGCCAATAAGAAGAAGAGACTTGCTTGGGCAAAGAAACACGAGCAATGGACATTAGACCAGTGGAAATTTGTCCTTTGGTCTGGAGTCCAAATTGGAGATTTTTGGTTCCTACAGCTGTGTGAGTGAAAGGATGATCTCCGTATTTCCCACCGTAAAGCAGGGAGGAGGAGGTGCTATGGTGTGGGGGTGCTTTGCTGGTGACAATGTCTGTGATTTATTTAGAATTCAAGCCACACTTAACCAGCATGACTACCACAGCATTCTTCAGCGATACGCCTTTGCATCTGGTTTGTGCTTAGTGGGACTATCATTTGTATTTCAACAGGAAAATGACCCAACACACCTCCAGGCTGTGTAAGGGCTATTTTACCAAGAAGGAGAATGATGGAGTGTTGCATCAGATGACCTGGCCTCCACAATCCCCCGACCTCAACCAAATTGAGATGGTTTGGGATGAGTCGGAGCGCAGAGTGAAGGAAAAGCAGCCAACAAGTGCTCAGCATATGTGGGAACTCCTTCAAGACTGTTAGGAAAACATTCCAACTGAAGCTAGTTGAGAGAATGCCAAGAGTGTGCAAAGCTGTAATCAAGGCAAGGGTTGGCTATTTGATTAATTTCAAATATAAAATATATTTGGATTTGTTTAACAATTTTTGGTTACTACATGATTCCATATTTGTTATTCATAGTTTTGATGTCTACACTATTATTCTACAATGTAGAAAATAGTAAAAAAATAAAGAAAAACCCTTGAATGAGTAGGTGTTCTTAAACTTTTGACCGGTAGTGTATAAATATTAGGATGAGCAATGTCAGAGTGGCATTGACTAAAATACAGTAGATTATAATACAGTATATACATATGAAATGAGTCAAACAGTATGTAAACATCTATTAAAGTGACCAGTGATTCCATGTCTATGTATATTGGACAGCAGCCTCGAAGATGCAGGGTTGAGTAACCGGTTGGTAGCTGGCAAGTGATGGCTATTTTACAGTCTGATGGCCTTGCGATAGAAGCTGGTTTTCAGTCTCTCGGTCCCTGCTTTGATGCACCTGTACTCAATCAATCAATCAAATGTATTTATAAAGCTCTTTTTACATCAGTCGATGTCACAAAGTGCTATTCAGAAACCCAGCCTAAAACCCCAAACAGTAAGCAATGCAGATGTAGAAGCACGGTGGCTAGGAAAAACTCCCTAGAAAGGCAGGAACCTAGGAAGAAACCTAGAGAGGAGCCAGGCTCTGAGGGGTGGCCAGTCCTGTTCAGGCTGTGCTGGGTGGAGATTATAACAGACCATGCCCAAGATGTTCAAACGTTCATAGATGAGCAGCAGGGTCATATAATAATAATTATCACGGTGGTTGTAGAGGGTTCAACAGGTCAGCACCTCAGGAGTAAATGTCAGTTGGCTTTTCATAGCCGATCATTCAGAGTTAGATACAGCAGGTATGGTAGAGAGAGAGTTGAAAACAGCAGGTCTGGGACAAGGTAGCACGTCCAGTGAACAGGTCAGGGTTCCATAGCCGCAAGCAGAACAGTTGAAACTGGATCAGCAGCAGGTGTACTGGGTTGGACTGGGGACAGCAGGTGCACTGGGGACAGCAAGGAGTCATCAGGCCAGGTAGTCCTGAGGCATGGTCCTAGGGCTCAGGTCCTCTGAGAGAAAAGGGAGAAAGATAGAGAGTTAAAGGGAGCATACTTAAATTCACACAGGACACCGGATAAGACAGGATAAATACTCCAGATATAACAGACTGATCCTAGCCCCCCGACACAAACTATTGCAGCGTAAATACTGGAGGCTGAGACAGGAGGGGTCAGGAGACACTGTGGCCCCGGACAGGGCCAACCAGGCAGGATATAACCCCACCCACTTTGCCAAAGCACAGACCCCACACCACTAGAGGGATATCTTCAACCACCAACCTACTACATTTAACATTTAAGTCATTTAGCAGACGCTCTTATCCAGAGCGACTTACAAATTGGTGCATTCACCTTATGAATTCCAGTATCCAGTGGAACAACCACTTTACAATAGTGCATCTAAATCTTTTAAGGGGGGGTAGGTTAGAAGGATTACTTTATCCTATACTAGGTATTCCTTAAAGAGGTGGGGTTTCAGGTGTCTCCGGAAGGTGGTGATTGACTCCGCTGTCCTGGCGTCGTGAAGGAGTTTGTTCCACCATTGGGGTGCCAGAGCAGCGAACAGTTTTGACTGGGCTGAGCGGGAACTTACTTCCTCAGAGGTAGGGAGGCGAGCAGGCCAGAGGTGGATGAACGCAGTGCCCTTGTTTGGGTGTAGGGCCTGATCAGAGCCTGAAGGTACGGAGGTGCCGTTCCCCTCACAGCTCCATAGGCAAGCACCATGGTCTTGTAGCGGATGCGAGCTTCAACTGGAAGCCAGTGGAGAGAGCGGAGGAGCGGGGTGACGTGAAGGTTGAACACCAGACGGGCTGCGGCGTTCTGGATGAGTTGTAGGGGTTTAATGGCACAGGCAGGGAGCCCAGCCAACAGCGAGTTGCAGTAATCCAGACGGGAGATGACAAGTGCCTGGATTAGGACCTGCGCCGCTTCCTGTGTGAGGCAGGGTCGTACTCTGCGAATGTTGTAGAGCATGAACCTACAGGAACGGGTCACCGCCTTGATGTTAGTTGAGAACGACATGGTGTTGTCCAGGATCACGCCAAGGTTCTTAGCACTCTGGGAGGAGGACACAATGGAGTTGTCAACCGTGATGGCGAGATCATGGAACGGGCAGTCCTTCCCCGGGAGGAAGAGCAGCTCCGTCTTGCCGAGGTTCAGCTTGAGGTGGTGATCCGTCATCCACACTGATATGTCTGCCAGACATGCAGAGATGCGATTCACCACCTGGTTATCAGAAGGGGGAAAGGAGAAGATTAATTGTGTGTCGTCTGCATAGCAATGATAGGAAAGACCATGTGAGGATATGACAGAGCCAAGTGACTTGGTGTATAGCGAGAATAGGAGAGGGCCTAGAACAGAGCCCTGGGGGACGCCAGTGGTGAGAGCACGTGGTGCGGAGACAGATTCTCGCCATGCCACCTGGTAGGAGCGACCTGTCAGGTAGGACGCAATCCAAGCGTGGGCCACGCCGGAGATGCCCAACTCGGAGAGGGTGGAGAGGAGGATCTGATGGTTCACAGTATCAAAGGCAGCCGATAGGTCTAGAAGGATGAGAGCAGAGGAGAGAGAGTTAGCTTTAGCAGTGCGGAGCGCCTCCGTGACACAGAGAAGAGCAGTCTCAGTTGAATGACTAGTCTTGAAACCTGACTGATTTGGATCAAGAAGGTCATTCTGAGAGAGATAGCAGGAGAGCTGGCCAAGGACGGCACGTTCAAGAGTTTTGGAGAGAAAAGAAAGAAGGGATACTGGTCTGTAGTTGTTGACATCGGAGGGATCGAGTGTAGGTATTTTCAGAAGGGGTGCAACTCTCGCTCTCTTGAAGACGGAAGGGACGTAGCCAGCGGTCAAGGATGAGTTGATGAGCGAGGTGAGGTAAGGGAGAAGGTCTCCGGAAATGGTCTGGAGAAGAGAGGAGGGGATAGGGTCAAGCGGGCAGGTTGTTGGGCGGCCAGCCGTCACAAGACGCGAGATTTCATCTGGAGAGAGGGGGGAGAAAGAGGTCAAAGCACAGGGTAGGGCAGTGTGAGCAGAACCAGCGGTGTCGTTTGACTTAGCAAACGAGGATCGGATGTCGTCGACCTTCTTTTCAAAATGGTTGACAAAGTCATCCGCAGAGAGGGAGGAGGGGGGAGGGGGAGGAGGATTCAGGAGGGAGGAGAAGGTGGCAAAGAGCTTCCTAGGGTTAGAGGCAGATGCTTGGAATTTAGAGTGGTAGAAAGTGGCTTTAGCAGCAGAGACAGAAGAGGAAAATGTAGAGAGGAGGGAGTGAAAGGATGCCAGGTCCGCAGGGAGGCGAGTTTTCCTCCATTTCCGCTCGACTGCCCGGAGCCCTGTTCTGTGAGCTCGCAATGAGTCGTCGAGCCACGGAGCAGGAGGGGAGGACCGAGCCGGCCTGGAAGATAGGGGACATAGAGAGTCAAAGGATGCAGAAAGGGAGGAGAGGAGGGTTGAGGAGGCAGAATCAGGAGATAGGTTTGAGCAGAGGGAAGAGATGATAGGATGGAAGAGGAGAGAGTAGCGGGGGAGAGAGAGCGAAGGTTGGGACGGCGCGATACCATCCGAGTAGGGGCAGAGTGAGAAGTGTTGGATGAGAGCGAGAGGGAAAAGGATACAAGGTAGTGGTCGGAGACTTGGAGGGGAGTTGCAATGAGATTAGTGGAAGAACAGCATCTAGTAAAGATGAGGTCAAGCGCATTGCCTGCCTTGTGAGTAGGGGGGGAAGGTGAGAGGGTGAGGTCAAAAGAGGAGAGGAGTGGAAAGAAGGAGGCAGAGAGGAATGAGTCAAAGGTAGACGTGGGGAGGTTAAAGTCACCCAGAACTGTGAGAGGTGAGCCATCATCAGGAAAGGAACTTATCAAGGCGTCAAGCTCATTGATGAACTCTCCAAGGGAACCTGGAGGGCGATAAATGATAAGGATGTTAAGCTTGAAAGGGCTGGTAACTGTGACAGCATGGAATTCAAAGGAGGCGATAGACAGATGGGTCAGGGGAGAAAGAGAGAATGTCCACTTGGGAGAGATGAGGATCCCAGTGCCACCACCCCGCTGACCAGAAGCTCTCGGGGTGTGCGAGAACACGTGGGCAGACGAGGAGAGAGCAGTAGGAGTAGCAGTGTTATCTGTGGTAATCCATGTTTCCGTCAGTGCCAAGAAGTCGAGGGACTGGAGGGAAGCATAGGCTGAGATGAACTCTGCCTTGTTGGCCGCAGAACGCCAGTTCCAGAGGCTGCCGGAGACCTGGAACTCCACGTGGGTCGTGCGCGCTGGGACCACCAGGTTAGAGTGGCAGCGGCCACGCGGTGTGAAGCGTTTGTATGGCCTGTGCAGAGAGGAGAGAACAGGGATAGACATACTACCCTGAGACGAGGCCGAGTATAGCCCACAAAGATCTCCCCCAGGGCACGAACCTGAGAGGGGCGCCAACCCGGACAGAAAGATCACGTCAGTGACTCAACCCACTCAAGTGACGCACCACTCCTAGGTACTACATGTAAGAGCACCAGTAAGCCAGTGACTCAGCCCCTGTAATAGGGTTAGAGGCAGAGAATCCCAGTGGAGAGAGGGGAACTGGCCAAGCAGAGACAGCAAGGGCGGTTCGTCGCTCCAGTGCCTTTCCGTTCAACTTCACACCCCTGGGCCAGACTACACACAATCATAGGACCTACTGAAGAGATGAGTCTTCAATAAAGACTTAAAGGTCGAGACCAAGTCTGCGTCTCTCACATGGATAGGTAGACCATTTCATAAAAATTGAGCTCCATAGGAGAAAGCCCTGCATCCAGCTGTTTGCTTGGAAATTCTAGGGACAATAAGGAGGCCTGCGTCTTGTGACCAGAAGTGTACTGCTCGCAACCACAGGACTCTCCAGAGGGTGGTGCGGTCTGCCCAACGTATCACCGGGGGCACACTGCCTGCCTTCCAGGACACCTACAACACCCGATGTCACAGGAAGGCCAAAAATATAATCTACAACATCAACCACCCGAGACACGGCCTGTTCACCCCGCTATCATCCTGACCTCGCCTTCTGGACAATAGCGGGGTGAACAGGCCGTGGCTCAGGTGGTTGATGTCCTTGAAGTGCGGGCAGTGCACTTCCACAGTCCTTGGGAGCGGGCTGTGTTGGTGGCACTGTGTTATCCTCAAATCAGGTGAAGAAGGTGTTTAGCTTGTCCGTGAGCAAGACGTCGGTGTCCTCGACGTAGCTGGTTTTCCCTTTGTAATCCGTGATTGTCTGTAGACCCTGCCACATATGTCGCGGAAGTTTGAGTAGCAGTGGTCATGTGGTTTTTAGCAGCATGGGCACTACAGTCAATGTGTTAATAGAACTTCGGGAGCGTTTTCTTCAAATTTGCTTTGTTAAAATCCCCAAATACAATAAATGCTGCCTCAGGATATGTGGTTTCTAGTTTGCACAAAGTCCAGTGTAGTTCCTTAAGGGCCGTCGTGGTATTGGCTTGAGGGGGAATGTACACGGCTGTGACCATAACTGTAGAGAATTATTTTGGTAGGTAATACAGTCGGCATTTGATTGTGAGGTAATCTAGGTCTGATGAACAAAAGGACTTGAGTTCTGTACATTATCACAATCACACCATAAGTAGTTAATCATGAAACATACACCCCCGCCTTTCTTCTTCCCGGAGAGTTCTCTATTCCTGTGTGCGCGATGTACTGAGAACCCAGCTGGCTGTATTGACTGGGACAGTATATCCGGAGAGAGCCTTGATTCCGTGAAACAGAGTATGTTACAGTCCCTGATGTCTCTCTGGAGGAGATCCTCGCCCTGAGCTCGTATACTTTATTGTCCAGGGACAAAACATTAGCGAGTAATATACTCGGAACCGGTGGATGGTGTGCACGCCTCCTGAGTCAGACTTGAAGTCTACTCTTCTCCGACAGTGGCGTCTTGTAGCAGCCTCTGGGATAAGTTCAAATGCCCTGGGGGTTACGAACAAAGGTTCCAAATTGGGAAAGTCCTATTCCTGGTCATAATGCTGGTGAGTTACCACCACTATGATATTCAAAAGTTCTTTCCGTTTGTAAAAAGAAACAAAAAAAGAAACAAAATACTGCAAAGTTGCTAAGGAGCTAGAAGCAGAGCTGCCATGTCTGTCGGCGCCATCTTGCCATCGGTGAGCATATGTAGCTGAGCCATGTGGGGCCCTGGTTTTTCAGGTTTGTTGTGTGTGCGGATGTGTGAGGATGCAACTGCAGGGGACATCTACCTAACCCAGTTAGACAGGCTCTGTTGAGCCAACAGGAGACCACATGGCATGCAGCAAAGTTCCACTTTACATTCAACTATCCATGCAGAACAATGTACAAGAGTTACACAAAGAAACACTCAGGGATGAGTCAAGTCAAGTTACCTTATTTCATTTGCACCACAGACACAATCAACTTTTATGTCAAGACATATCTCAGGAAGAAGTTCTGCAAAATAATATGGCTAGTAGTTTACGGAATCAAATACTTCAGAGAAAAGAGGGAGAATTAGATCAACAGTATAATCCAAGGCACTCATGAGATTAAGTAGGCAGGGTTGTCAATGTATAATCTGTGTGTATGTACTGTATGTTTGTGTGTTGTACTTTGGATTTGTAGTAAGACTTAGGGTAAGAACATCTATCCTTACACTGTAAAGAATATATAATCATCATGGACAGATTATACTGTTGTACTTTGGATTTGAAGTGCGATTTGAGTCAAGATTTATAAAGATAAAATATGATGTTTACGTTTTGGCCCTACCCTGAGTTGGTCAATATAGAATGTATTACTGTTTGTCCCTACCCTGAGTTGGTCAATATAGAATGTATTACTGTTTTGTCCTACCCTGAGATGGTCAATATAGAATGTATTACTGTTTTGCCCTACCCTGAGTTGGTCAATATAGAATGTTTTACTGTTTGGCCCTACCCTGAGTTGGTCAATATAGAATGTTTTACTGTTCGGCCCTACCCTGAGTTGGTCAATATATAATGTTTTACTGTTTGGCCCTACCCTGAGTTGGTCAATATAGAATGTATTACTGTTTGTCCCTACCCTGAGTTGGTCAATATAGAATGTTTTACTGTTTGGCCCTACCCTGAGTTGGTTAATATAGAATGTATTACTGTTTGGCCCTACCCTGAGAAGCTCAATATAAACTCAGCAAAAAAAGAAACGTCCCTTTTACAGGACCCTGTCTTTCAATGATAATTAGTAAAAATCCAAATAACTTCACAGATCTTAATTGTAAAGGGTTTAGACGCTGTTTCCCATGCTTGTTCAATGAACCATAAACAATTAATGAACATGGAACGGTCGTTAAGACACTAACAGCTTACAGACGGTAGGCAATTAAGGTCACAGGACTGAGGGCTTGTAGGCCTGTTGTAAGGTAGGTCCTCACCAGACATCTTTGGCAACAATGTCGCCTATGGGCACAAACCCACTGTTGCTGGACCAGACATGCCTGGCAAAAAGTGCTCTTCACTGACGAGTTGTGGTTTTGTCTCACCAGGGGTGATGGTCGGATTCGCGTTTATCGTCGAAGGAATGAGCGTTACACCGAGGCCTGTACTCTGGAGCGGGATCCATTTGGAGGTGGAGGGTCCGTCATGGTCTGGGGCGGTGTGTCACAGCATCATCGGACTGAGCTTGTTGTCTTTGCAGGCAATCTCAATGCTGTGCGTTACAGAGAAGACATCCTGCTCCCTCATGTGGTACCCTTCCTGCAGGCTCATCCTGACATGACCCTCCAGCATGACAATGCCACCAGCCATAGTGCTCGTTCTGTGCGTGATTTCCTGCAAGACAGGAATGTCAGTGTTCTGCCATGGCCAGCAAAGAGCCCGGATCTCAATCCCATTGAGCACGTCTGGGACCTGTTGGATTGGTGGGTGAGGGATAGGGACATTTCCCCCCAGAAATGTCAGGGAACTTGTAGGTGCCTTGGTAGAAGAGTGGGGTAACATCTCACAGCAAGAACAGGCAAATCTGGTGCAGTCCATGAGGAGGAGATGCACTGCAGTACTTAATGCAGCTGGTGGCCACACCAGATACTGACTGTTACTTTTGATTTTGACCCCCCTTTGTTCAGGGACACATTATTCCATTTCTGTTAGTCACATTTCTGTGGAACTTGTTCTATTTATGTCTCAGTTGTTGAATCTTGTTATGTTCATACAAATATTTACACATGTTAAGTTTGCTGTAAATAAACGCAGTTGACAGTGAGAGGCTGTTTTTTTTTGTTGCTGAGTTTATAATCTGGCCTTTTCTAGAAAGTAGGGGCTGAGCTGGTTTGCAGGATGTGTGTGAGTGGTGGGGTTGTGTGTGTGTTCGTGCAGGCCTGCGTGCGTTTGTGTGTCCGCGTGTACCTGTGTGCATAGACATGCATCTCATGATTATGTGTGTGTTTTGTTTGTAGGACCTCCAGGAGAGTGAGGGCTGTCAGGATGAGTTGGCTGTCAGAGTGCAGCAGCTGAAGGCTGAACTGGTGCTCTTCAAAGGCCTCATGAGCAATGTGAGTCTACATCCACAAAGTTCCTCTCAATATGCACCTTCTCTTATCCAATCCAATTGTATTGGTCACATACACATGGTTAGCAGATGTTATTGCGAGTGTAGAGAAATGCTTATGCTTCTAGATCCGACAGTGCAGCATTATCTAACAGGTAATATCTAACAATTCCACAACAAAACCTAATATCTAACAAATTCCACAACAAAACCTAATACACACAATCTAGTAAAAGAATGGGATGAGAATATATAAGTATAAAATATATTGATGAGCAGTGACAGAGCGGCTAAAATGCCATAGATAGTAAAAAATAGATAGTGAAGGATACAGTATATACATATGTGATGCGTAATGCGAGATATGTAAACATTCTTAGTGGCATTATTTAAGTGACTAGTGTTCCATTTATTAAAGTGGCCAATGATATCAAGTCTGTGCTAGTGGTGGCTGTTTAACAATCTGATGGCCTTGAGATAGAAGCTCTTTTTCGATCTCTCTGTCCCAGATTTGATGCACCTGTACTGACCTCGCCTTCTGGATGATAGCGGGGTGAACAGACTCTGGCGCGGGTTGTTATTGTCCTTGATCTTTTTGCCTTCCTGTGACATCGGGTGTTGTAGGTGTCCTGGAGGGCAGGTAGTTTGCCCCCGGTGATGCGGTGTGCAGACCGCACCTCCCACTGGATAGCCCTGCGGTTGTGGGTGGTGCAGTAAGTGTCACAGGCGGTGATACAGCCCGACAGGATGCTCTCAATTGTGCACCTGTAAAAGTTATTGAGGGTTTTCGGTTACAAGCCAACATTTTTTCAGCCTCCTGAGGTTGAAGAGGCGATATTGCGCCTTCTTCACCACACTGTCTGTGTGGGTGGACCATTTCAGTTTGTCGGTGATATATACACCGAGGACCTTCACTTTCCACCTTCTCCACTACTGTCCCGTTGATGTGGATAGGGGGGTGCTCCCTTTGCTGTTTCCTGAAGTCCACAATCCTCTCTTTTGTTTTGCTGACATTGAGTGAGAGGTTATTTTCCTGACACCACATTCCGAGGGCCCTCACCTCCTCATTGTTTGCTGTCTCGTCGTTATTGGTAACCAAGCCTACCACTGTAGTGTCGTCTGCAAACTTGATAATTGAGCTGGAGGCATGCATGGTCACGCTGTCATGGGTGAACAGGGAGTACAGGAGAGGGCTAAGTACGCACCCGTGTGGGGCCCCAGTGTTGAGGATCAGCGGAGTGGAGATGTTGTTTCCTACCTTCACCACCTGGGGGCGGCCTGTCAGGAAGTCCTGGACCCAATCACACAGGGCGGGATTGAGACCCAGGGCCTCCAGCTTAATGGTGAGGGTACTATGGTGTTGAATGCTGAGCTGTAGTCAATGAACATCATTCTTACGTAGCTATTCCTCTTGTCCAGATGGGATAAAGCAGAGTGCAGTGTGATGGCGATTGCATCGTCTGTGGGCCTATTGCGGCGGTAAGCAAATTGGAGTGGGTCTAGGGTGACAGGTAGGTTGGAGGTGATATGATCCTTGACTAGTCTCTCAAAGCACTTCATGATGACAGAAGTGAGTGCTACGGGGCGATAGTCATTTAGTTCAGTTACCTTTGCCTTATTGGGTACAGGAACAATGGTGGACATCTTGAAGCATGTGGGGACAGCAGACGGATAGGGATTGATTGAATATGTCCGTAAACACACCAGCCAGCTGGTCTGTGCATGCTCTGAGGACGCGGCTAGGGATGCCGTCTGGGCCGGAAGCCTTGCGAGGGTTAACAGGTTTAAATGTTTTACTCACGTTGGCCACGGAGAAGGAGAGCCCACAGTCTTTGGTAGTGGGCTGTGTTGGTGGCACTTTATTGTCCTCAAAACGCGCAAAGAAGTTGTTTGA
The DNA here is from genome assembly GCF_901001165.1 of Salmo trutta. Lineage (NCBI taxonomy): Eukaryota > Metazoa > Chordata > Actinopteri > Salmoniformes > Salmonidae > Salmo > Salmo trutta. Next base: position 72,354,379 of record NC_042959.1, on the reverse strand, counting down.
ATTTGTCTGGGAGCGAGATGTCTATGTCCGCGACGGGAATGGTTTTCTTTTTGTAATCCCTGATTGTCTGTAGACCCTGCCACATACGTCTCGTGTTTGAGCCGTTGAATTGCGACTCCACTTTGTCTCTATACTGACTCTTAGCTTATTTGATTGCCTTACGGCGGGAATAGCTACACTGTTTGTATTTGGACATGTTTCCAGTCGTCTTGCCATGGTTAAATGCGGTGGTACGTGCTTTCAGTTTTGAGCGACTGATGCGATCAATCCATGGTTTCTGGTTAGGGAAAGTTTTAGTCACAGTGGGTACACGGATACACTTCCTTATAAACTCGCTCACCGAATCAGTGTATACGTCAATGTTATTGTCTGAGGCTACCCGGAACATATCCCAGTCCATGTGATCGAAGCAATCTTGAAGCGTGGAATACAATTGGTCAGACCAGCATTGGATAGACCTATGCACGGGCGCTTCCTGTTTTAGTTTCTGACTATAGGAGGGGAGTAACAAGATGGAGTCATGGTCAGATTTGCCAAAAGGAGGGCGGGGGAGGGCCTTGTATGCATCACAGAAGTTAGAGTAGTAGTGGTCGAGTGTGTTACTCGCTCCTGTACTGCAATCGATATGCTGATAGAATTTAGGTAGCCTTGTTCTCAGATTAGCTTTGTTAAAATCCCCAACTACAATAAATGCAGCCTCAGGATATATAGTTTCCAGTTTGCATAAAGTCCAGTGAAGTTCCTTGATGACCGTCTTGGTATCCGCTTGCAGGGGGATATACATGGCTGTGACGATAACCAAGGAGAGTTCTCTTGCGAGATAATATGGTCTGCATTTGATTGTGAGGAATTCTAGGTCAGGTGAACAAAAGAACTTGTATGTTACACCATGAGTCGTTAATCATGAAACATACACCCCGCCCTTCTTCTTATCAGAGAGATGTTTGTTCCTGTCGGCGCGATGCACTGAAAATCCCGTTGGCTGTGGCTGTACGGACTCCGACAGCATATCCCCAGCTAGCCATGTCTCCGTGAAACAGAGTATGTTACAATCCCGGATATCTCTTTGGAAAGCAACTCTTGCACTAATTTCGTCGACTTTGTTAACCAGGGACTAGACGTTAGTGAGTAATATACTTGGAAGCTGTGGGTGGTATGTGCGTATCCGAAGCCTCACTAGAAGACCGCTCCGGCACCCTTTCCTCCGACGGCGTTGTTTTGGGTCGGCCTCTGGAATCAGTTCAAATGCCCTGGGAGTTGCAGACAAAGGATCCGCTTTGGGAAAGTCTTATTCCTGGTTGTAGTACTGGTTGTGCTGGTAAGTTGATGTCTCTCTGATATCCAATAGTTCTTCCCGGCTGTATGTAATAACACTTAAGGTTTTCTGGGCTAACACTAAGAAATAATACATAAAAAAACGAAATACTGCAGTTTCCTAAGGACTTGAAGCGAAGCTGCCATCTCTATCGGCGCCATCTCATGTTGCCATCCACACCTAACAGAACCATCATCAACAACTGGTATACATCTTTCTCCTATATACACACACAGCCTCATACTGTCCTGATCTGACTGCACACAAATCATCTGCTCATCAATGACCCTTTTCACCCTCAATATTGTCTGGTTCATTCTCCTGTCCCACTGGGTCCCCTAGTCTGTTTCTCACACACTACACAGAGATCACTCCTGGTCTGGTTAGGATGATAACTGTTTCTAGGAGACCGTAACCATCTCTCTTTCTGTGTAGAACATGTCTGATCTGGACAGTAAGATCCAGGAGAAGGCCATGAAGGTGGACATGGACATCTGTAGACGCATCGACATCACGGCTCGCCTGTGTGACGTGGCCCAGCAGAGGAACTGTGAGGATGTCATCCAGATGTATCAGGTAGTCTGTCTGTCTTTCTGTCTGATGGTGTCTGTCTGTCTCTGATGGTGTCTGTCTGTCTCTGACGGTGTCTGTCTGTGTCAGTCTGTCTGTGTCTGTCTAAGTCTCTCTTTCCACTCCTAGGTCCCTAACACCCAGTCTGCCATCAACTGTCGCCCCCGGAAACAGACCCCGCTGTCCGTCAACAGTAGCGAGGGTGATGAGACTATCAGCACCTCGGAGAGCGATGGGGGCCTGCCCAGAGAGGAGGAGCTCTGTGGCTCGTCAGCCAGTCAGATCAACGAGGAAATGCAGAGGATGCTCAACCAGCTGTGAGTAACATTACAGGTCTGGTGTTTGTTACATGTGTAGTTTCTCTTATCTGGCTTCTACAGGTACAACCAGCTCTGAGTAACATTACAGGTCTGGTGTTTGTTACATGTGTAGTTTCTCTTATCAGGCGTCTACAGGTACAACCAGCTTCTACGCTGTCTATACTCTACCATAGTAAAGGTATTAGACTGATAAGAAGGAATCTTCCATGTGCAGTTTCTCCAGAGGCCAAACAAACTTTAATAAACAAACGTGTGTGTGTTGCAGGCGGGAGTGTGAGTTTGAAGATGACTGTGACAGCTTGGCCTGGGAGGAGACAGAGGAGACTCTGCTGCTGTGGGAGGACTTCCCAGGATGCACTCTGGCTCCGGAGACCACCCACCAGCCAGGAGAGGTATGGAGCGCTTTAGAATGTTGATGTTTAGGTATTCCATAGTAACTCTATGGGGTTAACTGATGTTAGAACTATGGAAGCAGTACCTTCAACTTCTCAGAACGATAAATTGATGACTTAGTGCAATGCCTTTGTCCAAGTAGTACGGATATCTTTTTGCAGAGGTTACACAACAGCCCATAGACATTTATCAGTTGTTTCTGTATTCGCAGTTACTCAGTTTATAGCATTGTCAATTGTATTTTCCAGGAAATGGTTTTGAATAGAGCTAGACAGATGAGTCGGGTGAGGGATGGGCTAATGGCCTGCTGAAAACAGGGTTTATTGCTCACAGGCATTGGGCCTGGCTGTTTGATTTCAGTGGTGCTAGTGGTTTAAAATGTCCCAGGGCACTGACCTTCACTCCTCTGGGAAATATATTTTAGCAGGCGATTTAAAAAAAAACAACATTTCCCCAAAACACTCACACACTTCAAAAAGCTTTTCACTAATGACTGCATGCCTGGAGGCTTGTGTCTGCACACTGACACACACGCACACACACGCACGCACACACACACACGCACACACACGCACACACACTGACACACACACACACACTAGTTAGTATCTGTTTTCCATTTACCAGTCAGAAGATACATTTTTAACACTGTGTCTTGTCACTCTGAGGTAAATAAAAAGGCCTTACTCAGTGTAATTTAATTAACTGATTACATCAGTAGATTACCTCAGCTATGTGTAACACTACTGTGTTGTGCTGTCTGGTCATGAGGTGTACCAGGTGTAACACTACTGTGTTGTACTGTCTGGTCATGAGGTGTACCAGGTGTAACTCTACTGTGTTGTGCTGTCTGGTCATGAGGTGTACCAGGTGTAACTCTACTGTGTTGTACTGTCTGGTCATGAGGTGTACCAGGTGTAACACTACTGTGTTGTACTGTCTGGTCATGAGGTGTACCAGGTGTAACTCTACTGTGTTGTGCTGTCTGGTCATGAGGTGTACCAGGTGTAACTCTACTGTGTTGTACTGTCTGGTCATGAGGTGTACCAGGTGTAACACTACTGTGTTGTACTGTCTGGTCATGAGGTGTACCAGGTGTAACTCTACTGTGTTGTACTGTCTGGTCATGAGGTGTACCAGGTGTAACTCCAATGTGTTGTACTGTCTGGTCATGAGGTGTACCAGGTGTAACTCTACTGTGTTGTACTGTCTGGTCATGAGGTGTACCAGATGTAACTCTACTGTGTTGTGCTGTCTGGTCATGAGGTGTACCAGGTGTAACTCTACTGTGTTGTGCTGTCTGGTCATGAGGTGTACCAGGTGTAACTCTACTGTGTTGTACTGTCTGGTCATGAGGTGTACCAGGTGTAACTCTACTGTGTTGTACTGTCTGGTCATGAGGTGTACCAGGTGTAACTCTACTGTGTTGTACTGTCTGGTCATGAGGTGTACCAGGTGTAACTCTACTGTGTTGTGCTGTCTGGTCATGAGGTGTACCAGGTGTAACTCTACTGTGTTGTGCTGTCTGGTCATGAGGTGTACCAGGTGTAACTCTACTGTGTTGTACTGTCTGGTCATGAGGTGTACCAGGTGTAACTCTACTGTGTTGTACTGTCTGGTCATGAGGTGTACCAGGTGTAACTCTACTGTGTTTTACTGTCTGGTCATGAGGTGTACCAGGTGTAACTCTACTGTGTTGTACTGTCTGGTCATGAGGTGTACCAGGTGTAACTCTACTGTGTTGTACTGTCTGGTCATGAGGTGTACCAGGTGTAACTCTACTGTGTTGTACTGTCTGGTCATGAGGTGTACCAGGTGTAACACTACTGTGTTGTACTGTCTGGTCATGAGGTGTACCAGGTGTAACTCCAATGTGTTGTACTGTCTGGTCATGAGGTGTACCAGGTGTAACTCTACTGTGTTGTACTGTCTGGTCATGAGGTGTACCAGGTGTAACTCTACTGTGTTGTACTGTCTGGTCATGAGGTGTACCAGGTGTAACTCTACTGTGTTGTGCTGTCTGGTCATGAGGTGTACCAGGTGTAACTCTACTGTGTTGTACTGTCTGGTCATGAGGTGTACCAGGTGTAACTCTACTGTGTTGTACTGTCTGGTCATGAGGTGTACCAGGTGTAACTCTACTGTGTTGTACTGTCTGGTCATGAGGTGTACCAGGTGTAACTCTACTGTGTTGTACTGTCTGGTCATGAGGTGTACCAGGTGTAACTCTACTGTGTTGTGCTGTCTGGTCATGAGGTGTACCAGGTGTAACTCTACTGTGTTGTACTGTCTGGTCATGAGGTGTACCAGGTGTAACACTACTGTGTTGTACTATCTGGTCATGAGGTGTACCAGGTGTAACACTACTGTGTTGTACTGTCTGGTCATGAGGTGTACCAGGTGTAACTCCAATGTGTTGTACTGTCTGGTCATGAGGTGTACCAGGTGTAACTCTACTGTGTTGTACTGTCTGGTCATGAGGTGTACCAGGTGTAACTCTACTGTGTTGTACTGTCTGGTCATGAGGTGTACCAGGTGTAACTCTACTGTGTTGTGCTGTCTGGTCATGAGGTGTACCAGGTGTAACTCTACTGTGTTGTACTGTCTGGTCATGAGGTGTACCAGGTGTAACTCTACTGTGTTGTACTGTCTGGTCATGAGGTGTACCAGGTGTAACTCTACTGTGTTGTACTGTCTGGTCATGAGGTGTACCAGGTGTAACTCTACTGTGTTGTACTGTCTGGTCATGAGGTGTACCAGGTGTAACTCTACTGTGTTGTGCTGTCTGGTCAATACTCACACACACAGACACGTCTTCATAAACAACCAATACTCACACTGACACGTCTTCATAAAGAACCAATACTCACACACACAGACACGTCTTCATAAACAACCAATACTCACACAGACACGTCTTCATAAACAACCAATACTCACACACACAGACATGTCTTCATAAACAACCAATACTCACACACACAGACACGTCTTCATAAACAACCAATACTCACACACACAGACACGTCTTCATAAACAACCAATACTCACACACACAGACACGTCTTCATAAACAACCAATACTCACACACACAGACACGTCTTCATAAACAACCAATACTCACACACACAGACACGTCTTCATAAACAACCAATACTCACACAGACAGACACGTCTTCATAAACAAGCAATACTCACACACACACATCTTCATAAACAACCAATACTCACACACACAGACACGTCTTCATAAACAACCAATACTCACACACACGTCTTCATAAACAACCAATACTCACACACACACATCTTCATAAACAACCAATACTCACACACACACACATCTTCATAAACAACCAATACTCACACACACAGACACATCTTCATAAACAACCAATACTCACACACACAGACACGTCTTCATAAACAACCAATACTCACACAGACACGTCTTCATAAACAACCAATACTCACACACACACATCTTCATAAACAACCAATACTCACACACACAGACACACACAGACACGTCTTCATAAAGAACCAATACTCACACAGACACGTCTTCATAAAGAACCAATACTCACACAGACAGACACGTCTTCATAAACAACCAATACTCACACAGACAGACACGTCTTCATAAACAACCAATACACACACAGACAGACACGTCTTCATCAACAACCAATACTCACACACACACACGTCTTCATAAACAACCAATACTCACACAGACACGTCTTCATAAACAACCAATACTCACACACACGTCTTCATAAACAACCAATACTCACACAGATTGACACGTCTTCATAAACAACCAATACTCACACAGATTGACACGTCTTTATAAACAACCAATACTCACACAGACAGACACGTCTTCGTAAACAACCAATACTCACACAGACAGACACGTCTTCGTAAAGAACCAATACTCACACACACAGACACGTCTTCATAAACAACCAATACTCACACAGACAGACACGTCTTCATAAGAACCAATACTGACACACACAGACACGTCTTCATAAACAACCAATACTCACACAGACAGACACGTCTTCATAAGAACCAATACTGACACACACAGACACGTCTTCGTAAACAACCAATACTCACACAGACAGACACGTCTTCGTAAAGAACCAATACTCACACACACAGACACGTCTTCATAAACAACCAATACTCACACAGACAGACACGTCTTCATAAGAACCAATACTGACACACACAGACACGTCTTCATAAACAACCACAATCTTTCTCCTCTCTCTATCATTCTATCACCGTACTCTTTAATTTATCACTTCCATTTATTTTTCTTCCCATTCTCCATCTCCCCCTCTCTCCATCTCCCCCATCTCTCCGTCTCCTTCCATCTCTCCGTCTCCCCCTCTCTCCGTCTCCCCCTCTCTCCATCTCTCCGTCTCCTTCCGTCTCCCCTTCTCTCCGTCTCCCCCTCTCTCCGTCTCCCCGTCTCCCCCTCTCTCCGTCTCCCCCTCTCTCCGTCTCCCCGTCTCCCCCTCTCTCCGTCTCCCCGTCTCTCCGTCTCCCCGTCTCTCCATCTCCCCCTCTCTCCGTCTCCCCCTCTCTCTGTCTCCCCCTCTCTCCATCTCTCTCCATCTCCTTCCCTCTCTCTCTCTCTTCCTCCTTACCTCTCAGCAGGAAGACCAGTGTCTGGAGAAGGTGATTAACGACACTGAGGACTTATTCAAATCCAGGGAGAAAGAATACCAAGAGACCATCGACCAGATTGAGGTGGGGGGTGTGAGACAGTGTGTCTAGGGCTATGTTAGTGTTTGACCATGTGTTTCTCCCCAGTATGACTCGGCTACAGCTAAGAGTGATGTGTTTCTCCCCAGTATGACTCGGCTACAGCTAAGAGTGATGTGTTTCTCCCCAGTATGACTCAGCTACAGCTAAGAGTGGTGTTTCTCCCCAGTACGACTCGGCTACAGCTAAGAGTGATGTGTTTCTCCCCAGTACGACTCGGCTACAGCTAAGAGTGATGTGTTTCTCCCCAGTACGACTCGGCTACAGCTAAGAGTGATGTGTTTCTCCCCAGTATGACTCAGCTACAGCTAAGAGTGATGTGTTTCTCCCCAGTATGACTCGGCTACAGCTAAGAGTGGTGTTTCTCCCCAGTATGACTCGGCTACAGCTAAGAATGATGTGTTTCTCCCCAGTATGACTCGGCTACAGCTAAGAGTGGTGTTTCTCCCCAGTATGACTCGGCTACAGCTAAGAGTGATGTGTTTCTTCCCAGTATGACTCAGCTACAGCTAAGAGTGATGTGTTTCTCCCCAGTATGACTCAGCTACAGCTAAGAGTGATGTGTTTCTCCCCAGTATGACTTGGCTACAGCTAAGAGTGATGTGTTTCTCCCCAGTATGACTTGGCTACAGCTAAGAGTGATGTGTTTCTCCCCAGTATGACTCGGCTACAGCTAAGAGTGGTGTTTCTCCCCAGTACGACTCGGCTACAGCTAAGAGTGATGTGTTTCTCCCCAGTATGACTCGGCTACAGCTAAGAGTGATGTGTTTCTCCCCAGTATGACTCGGCTACAGCTAAGAGTGATGTGTTTCTCCCCAGTATGACTTGGCTACAGCTAAGAGTGATGTGTTTCTCCCCAGTATGACTTGGCTACAGCTAAGAGTGATGTGTTTCTCCCCAGTATGACTCGGCTACAGCTAAGAGTGATGTTTCTCCCCAGTACGACTCGGCTACAGCTAAGAGTGATGTGTTTCTCCCCAGTACGACTCGGCTACAGCTAAAAGTGATGTGTTTCTCCCCAGTATGACTTGGCTACAGCTAAGAGTGATGTGTTTCTCCCCAGTATGACTTGGCTACAGCTAAGAGTGATATGAACCGTCACCTACATGAATACATGGAGATGTGTTCTATGAAGAGAGGCCTGGATGTACAGATGGAGACCTGCAGGAGACTCATCACCCAGAGTGGGGACAGGTACACTCACTCCCTCACTCTCTGTCACCGGCATTCACTTCTCTCTCACGGTTTCTCTTTGGCTTACTTTTAATGACTTACAGTAGTTTACAGTAATCCGTACATTTTCTTTGACCAAGTTTTAAACGCATTCTTGTGCCTACTGTATACCTGTTATTGTCTAAATGAAGCATTCCCCCAAAAATGATCTTCTTTCTCTCTCTCGCTCTTTCTCTTTCTTTCTCGCGCTCTCTTGCTCGCTCTCTTTATAGTAAGCCTGGCTCTCCTGTGGCTGTGGCTGGTGAGGAGAGCGTTGACCAGGCAGAGAAGGAAGGGACAACAGCGTCACCACCTCTCTCCAACTCTCCTCCCAGATCATGACCTGTCAAGACCACCTCCATCACATGACCTTCATTCCATCCAACCACAGCACCACTCAACACTCCACCGTCACTATAGCAACGCCATGTTTACATTCTAACCACTAGATGCTTATTTGTCTATTTTTTATTTTCTTCATGCCATCTTCATTCACAAGCCTCAGTATAGGAAAGTGTCAGATCTATCTGTTTTAGCGATGGTGTAGTGTTGTGTGTTTCCATCAGCTTTTAGTCCCCTCTACTGGGAAGTGGTATTACTAGCACCATGGAAGTCTGTACATAAGACTCCACTGTTTAGCAGAGAAAAGGAAACGAGGTAATGGATTGAAATACACCACTTGAATTGAGAATACCTCATAGAAAAGTATGAGCAATATTTGAATGAACTCATATGAATTGTAGGCTAGCGTGTACTCTTATGGTAGGTAGTTGTTGGTACTACAGAGAACCATGGTAATAACTCCTATAGCATGATCCATTTCCACACAGCCATAATGATAAACACACCGCACACACACACCAATATATTCATGTCAGGCTAGCATAGCAGATCATTCTAACAGTGCTGTCCTGTTGCTACATTATGAGGGTTGTTTTCAAACTCAGTCAAACTCACCTAGAAGTATAACACAGTAAATATAAGCCTTAGGATGTGTTCGTAAATTCACTGGAGTGCCAGAGTGTGCTCTGTGCGTTCGTAATTCAAAGCGTTGTCATATTGTCCGTTCGTAAATTCAGAATGTTTCGCTCTTGGAGCGTCCCGAGCGCACGCTGGACGCTCTGGCCGAGGAGTAGGGTTGATCCGAGCGTTCTGACCTCAGCTTGGGTGCTTGACTGCCGTTGTAACAGACTAACGTTGGCTAGCTTGCTACTTCCAGACACAAATGAGAGAACACCTCACTCTGACCATTTTACTCTCCCTAGCAGAGCTGGTTAGGCTGTTTACATGTTATCCAGAGTGTTGGTGACTCTAACTGTGATGCTGGCAACAATTGAATGAAGCTTTTTGCCGATGTTTACTGACACCGGCCCTATTCAACGGGTGTTGAGCGCTAGTAAAGTCATCAGTTATTCTGCGCTCTGTTACACTCAGATGAGAGTGCTTTGAAATCGGAGTAGATAGCCAGAGAAAATTCTACGAACGCACCCTTAAACAAAGCCCAGTTGGCAAGAGACAAAAACTCCAGATGTATCACTTTATTAGCAACAAAACAGAAATATACTGTACTGTATCATAGTTATTCAAACAGACTAAAATAATATCAAATCACTCATTTTATCAAGACATCTACACTTCATTCATATGTATCAATGAAAACTAGAAAAAGTCAAGTAGTAAACTAAACTCTAAGATGCAGTCACTCCGATGGCGTCACTGATATCCCCTGTGTGTGATTCTGAACTCATGAGTCACATTTTGAAACAAAAGCCTGCTCGATTCTCTGCCCTTTTGTTGACACCAGACAGGGTGTCAAGGTAACATTATTTTACCGTCCTGTTTCACTTACCTGCTATTTACTAAGGAATTATTGGATAACATTGTGTAACATTGTATTCTTTCTTCAACACAATTGGTAACTACCTGTACTAAATGTTACATAGTGGTGCTTGTTTCACTGAATCCCAAAGAACCCCAAAAGTAGTTTTATTGTAATTAAAATGTAATACCATTTTACTGTGTGGAGTAAAGTAAATAGGAGACTGTAACCAGAGTCAACAAGAGGAGAGAGGGGGAGAGAGAGAGAGCAGAGATTTTTGTTTTAGAATGCAGCCGTAGCCTAGGGTTTCCACTAGATAACATAGCCACAAAGTCAAAATAGGCTATATCGTAAAATGTCATTAAAATAAAAATGTGCTTTTTGGTCTTAATTTAAGGATAGGGTTAGGCAGAATGTTAACAGTGTGGTTAAGTTTAGGGTCAGATTTTAAGAAGATAAATTGTAGAAATAGGAAGGGTTTATGACTTTGTGGTTGTGTAAACTAGTGATGACCATAGCCTAGCCTGGTTCCAGATCTGTATATGGGCTTTAGTCAACTCCTCTAACTATCGTTGTCATGCCATATGCTTTTCTATGTGACTCCAGAGAGGCCATCTCTGCCACTGATCCTCTTCTATCAGGCACTTTGACTTTTGGCATGGCAACTATGGTGAGAGAAGTTCGCTAGAGCACATACTGATCTGGGACCAGGCTAGTCATAGGCTCTGTGTCCGCCCTATATGTGGTAGTGCAGTGTAAATAGTGTAAATACTCTGTTAAAGCTGATCTGAGGTCAGCTCTGGGGCCTTGCCCTGCTCTCTGTGTCTCTCTGTCACTGACACAGGGAGAGGGATACATATGACAAAGGGCATTGACACCCAAGTGTTATTATACCTACGAGCTGTCTAATGTATACTAATGTTTTGTATAGTTTCCAGCAGCAGAGAGCAGAGAAAGGCCCTGCTACTCTGTCCTCTAGCAGGGAGATAAGTAGGCTAGGCTATGATAAGTTAGATAGGAGAGATCTATGTATCTGTTCTGTGCTCTCTATTTCTATGTGCTGCAGTCTGATCTGGTTGGTAAGGACTGAAATGCATCAGTAGTATTGTATCAGAGAGAAACGGAAGATTGATGAACAGGCTATAAAAGACAGAATGTCTACAGATGAACAAATAGATAGACAGACAGATGAATGTACAGTACGGATAGATGGACAGATTAATGAATAGTTGGATAGGTTGATGACCTGCTGAGATAATTTGTTTTTGCTACTTGAGTGCCAAAGCAACTGAAAACAAGCAGTCTGAATGAACTTTGAGAAATATTGCTGAGACATTGTTATAGAAGTACTAAATACTGATGCTGAAAATCTATCTGACACGGTGCTTGATATGACCTAACCTATTTTTGAGCTTAAGTTAGCCGTTTATAAAGAAAGAGCAAAGCAAATATGTATATTCAATAATACAGCAGTAACAGCAATAATAAGAGCATTATATGTAACAGAAGAATAATAATGACATGTACAGATGTAGGATCTAAATTTGATCACCTTTGTTGCTGAGAATTTTCCTGTTCTAAAAGGGCTTCTAAAGTTTGTAATTTCCACTTTGAAATTTCAGACTTGATTTTCCCTAATGAAAAATGCATTAACCCATACAAAAATGGCCATTAATTATAATCCACATAATACATCACATTTCCTGTTGCTGCAGAATTTTGTCCTGGCTCAAATTAAGATTCTACATCTGTAATAATTAAAACTCGTACACGTCACGAATGTAAACAATTACTGAGGAAAACTTATTTTATTTTCTCCACTTGTCACTTCATATTTGTAGATGGGGTGAAATAGTGAAATTGTTACAGCTGAGGAGTAGATTTCCCCTCTGTTAATTCAACATACACAATGTTATTATTCAGTAGAATGTAGATGTACAATACATTTTTGTTCGTCTTCGTCGACATTGAAAGATGCTTGACATTGAATATAAAACACTCTCTTACCTCAGATAAACAATATTTAATAACTCAATAATAGAACACAAGGATTCCTTCACAAATACTATCTATTTATCAACAACCAAATGGAGGCTTCAGTTTTAGGTCCATTTCATTTGTGTTTTTCTTTTTCTTGTTTGATGAGGAAGTTGTTGAAACAGGTGCAGGCTGCTGGTCACACCTCAATATTCTAGTATTCTAGAAGGGTTTCCAAGGCTTTCTCTGAACGATTATATAGGTTGTGAAGAACAGGTTTTGAAACCATGGAGAAATTATATGCATGTCTTAAGCTACAGTTAAAGTTGGAAGTTTACATACACTTAGGTTGAAGTCATTAAAACTCGTTTTTCAACCACTCCACAAATTTCTTGTTAACAAACTATAATTTTGGCAAGTCAGTTAGGACATCTACTTTGTGCATGACACAAGTCATTTTTCCAACAATTGTTTACAGACAGATTATTTCACTTATAATTCACTGTATCACAATTCCAGTGGGTCAGAAGTTTACATACACTAAGTTGACTGTGCCTTTAAACAGCTTGGAAAATTCCAGAAAATGATGTCATAGCTTTAGAAGCTTCTGATAGGCTAATTGTTAGCATTTGAGTCAATTGGAGGTGTACCTGTGGATGTATTTCAAGGCCTACCTTCAAACTCAGTGCCTCTTTGATTGACATCATGGGAAAATCTAAATAAATCAGTCATGGCCTCAGAAATAAAATTGTAGACCTCCACAAGTCTGATTCATCCTTGGGAGCAATTTCCAAATGCCTGAAGGTACCACGTTCATCTGTACAAACAATAGTACGCAAGTATAAACACCATGGGACCATGCAGCCGTCATACCGCTCAGGAAGGAGACGCGCTCTGTCTCCAAGAGATGAACGTACTTTGGTGCAAAAGGTGCAAATCAATCCCAGAGCAACAGCAAAGGACCTTGTGAAGATGCTGGAGGAAACGGGTACAAAAGTATCTATATCCACTAAAACTAGTCCTATATCGACATAACCTGAAAGGCCGCTCAGCAAGGAAGAAGCCACTGCTCCAAAACCATCATAAAAAAGCCAGACTACGGTTTGCAACTGCACATGGGGGCAAAGATCGTACTTTTTGTAGAAATGTCCTCTTGTCTGATGAAACAAAAATAGAACTGTTTGGCCATAATGACCATCGTTATGTTTGGAGGAAAAAGGGGGAGGCTTGCAAGCCGAAGAACACCATCCCAACCGTGAAGCACGGGGGTGGCAGCATCATGTTGTGGGGGTGCTTTGCTGCAGGAGGGACAGGTGCACTTCACAAAATAGATGGCATCATGAGGAAGGGAAATTATGTGGATATATTGAAGCAACATCTCAAGACATCAGTCAGGAAGTTAAAGCTTGGTCGCAAATGGGTCTTCCAAATGGACAATGACCCCAAGCATACTTCCAAAGTTGTGGCAAAATGCCTTAAGGACAACAATGTCAAGGTTGTGATGGTCACTCCGACCATCACAAAGCCCTGACCTCAATCCTATAGAAAATTTGTGGGCAGAACTGAAAAAGCGTGTGCGAGCAAGGAGCCTACAAACCTGACTCAGTTACACCAGCTCTGTCAGGAGGAATGGGCCAATATTCCCCCAACTTATTGTGGGAAGCTTGTGGAAGGCTACCCGAAACGTTTGACCCAAGTTAAACAATTTAAAGGCAATGCTACCAAATACTAATTGAGTGTATGTAAACTTCTGACCCACTGGGAATGTGATGAAAGAAATAAAAGTTTAAATAAATCATTCTCTCTTCTGTTATTCGGACATTTCGCATTCTTAAAATAAAGTGGTGATCCTAACTGACCTAAGACAGGGAATGTTTACTAGGATTAAATGTCAGGAATTGTGAAAAACTCAGTTTAAGTGTATTTGGCTAAGGTGTTTGTAAACTTCTGACTTCAACTGTATGTATTGGGTATGCCATTCCTTGGGCTAGGAGTTTCTCCTGACCACATGACCTAGGTCCTAGACCGTGGTATTCAACTATTACCCTACAAGGTCCGGAGCCTGCTGGTTTTCTGTTCTACCTGATTTACTAATTGCACCCACCTGGTGTCCCAGGTCTAAATCAGTCCCTGATTAGAGGGGAACAATGAAAACATGCAGTGGAACTGGCTTTGAGGTCCAGAGTTGACTTTGAGTGTCCTATGCTTTAAGGCTTGAACTAGGGTTTTTTCTGCTCGGGTCATATGGCCAGTAAAACTCCTGGCCCTAGCGTTCCTGCTCTTTGGCCAGAACTGGAGATTAAAATGGAGAATAGAAGGCAGTGGAGAAATAGTGTGAGAATATGTACTTTTTTCTTTCTGCACGCACAGAGAGACTGAGTCTCTGCAGTATGTATGCATGAGTCAGCGTGTATGTTTAGGAGAGTGTTCTAATGTCCTTGGTTTTTAAAAAGGTTTTTTTTACTGGTTCACTTACAACATGAAGAATACATTAGTCCCAAAATGCACACTGTCTTCCGGTGTCTGTCTGACAATAGACCAATTCATATCCTCTTCACAACTGAACTGAAGGCTAACTGTATAACTGAATCATTGTAAACTGGAGTGGTAGGGACCATACAGTGATGTGTTCTGCTGACTGGATTCCCATCTCTACAAATGTCTGTAAATCGCCTTGAAATACTGTATATATGTAAATCAATGATGTACAATAATCGCTCTAATATTCCTTCAAGAATCCACTTTCTTCATGAGTGTATGTGATTACAAAGTAAATTCTTTTTAGAAATGGCACCAAAGTGTAAAAAATAATAAATACAAATAATAACTACTCACATGCAAATGCTTTAACATAATGAGGGTATGATTGCTATGATATTGTATGCATTAAAGGAAAACGCTATGTTGGATATATTGTATGTTTAAACACTGGCAATGCAAGGAGGTCCACAGTCAAAAATACTTTGGTGTCAGGTTCCAGGATTTGGCACATAGCTGAACTTTTAATGTGGATGGAGATATTTGTTTGGTACTTAATGTTTCTTGTAGACCAGGAGCCAATGCTCTTGCTCTGTGAGGGCCAGTGTATTCTCTGGTCCATATATTTCACCATCAACTAATTCCATCTGGCCTGGGTAAGCTAGCATGCAGGTGAATAGACTGAGTTGTCAATGAGAAGACTGTTAGGAATCACCAGGGCCTCATTTACTAAGCATCTGCACCAGTGCCATGTTTACACCTGCTCTGTTCAGAAGGGAACGAGTCATAGAACAAAAGGTCAAGGCAGAAGTAAAGTCTGTTTCTAGCTTTGTATCTCATCTTAGAATTCCCTCCGAAAAGAGCAAGTGTAAACATTGCGCTGCTTGGTAAATCAGGCCTTGGTCTTTGTTTTGGTGAGGTGTGAGTTATTTGAAAGTGGACTGGCCCCTTGAACATGTGTGCTTCAACGCAGAGCTCTGTATACTGACAGAGAGATGGAATGAAGAATAAAAGACAGCTGAGCAATATGATTGTGTGTGTTTTTTGTTGTGGATTTGGTGAGTTTATGCTAGAAGCCCACTTGCATTGGCTGCTATGCGTGTCTGCACTTCCTGAACTCCACCTGCCTGATAAGCTAACTTTACGAGGACAGCGAGATAAAATGTTTGTGACAAACTGTCTTTCACATCTTAAAGTATGTGGCGAAAATGATGAGACTTTGGTTCAGAGGCGTTAGTCACCCTGCTGACATGCCTGGCTTGTCTGCCTGTCTGTCTCTAGCTTATAAATACACCACAACATCACTGTCAGTACACAGTGGGCGGGAGAGACAGGAAGAGAGGAAGATGTCACAGGTGAAGGAAATAATGACGCAAAGGATGGGTAGAGAAGAGAGAGACACACCTTAAAGAATAATAGTTGGGGGGGAGTTGAAGTTGTAGACAACAAATACATTTGGTGTGGTCTCTACAGTGCAAAAGGTAAGACTACATTATCTTATGAGTTGGTAGTTTCCAACACAGGTTTCTACATTGATATATTTTAAACTGAAATGAGGCTCAACGCTAGAAGTTAGTGCAGTCACCATCAAATTGTGATAAACTTACAGATTTTCAACATGTAGTAACCTTGTAACATCTTTTGGCATTATTTGTTGTGTGTACTTTTTAATACCTATTGAGAAATGTTACTGAATGAACTCAAATGACAGATTGTTAATGATTTAACATTGTTTATAGAATGGTGATGGAACAGTTATTTGTGGCTGTGCTAATGATGTCTGCACACCTAGCAGTCTCATATCCTCTGGTAACCATTTTACCCCTTTTATGTCCATTCTTATTATTTGTTATGACTGCTTATGAAAGCTGTTAGAACCGTTTGACATCTGTTACAACATTATGACAGTAGACCTCATGAGACTGTTCGCGTTGTGTGTTGTCAGACTACAGAGAGCTATTACATGGATGGAGGGAGACAATGCAGACTGTGTCCACCAGGTGAGAAAGAAATGCCCTCCATCATAGGCCCTTACTTTGTATTTGACTTATTGTTCCCTTCTTTTTCTTCCCTCATCTCCACATTCTATCCCTTCATCCTACAATCAACCATTTTTTACATTAACAGTGAGGCAGATCGTTTCAGAATGTGTGTGAGTGCGCATAGGTTCTTAGGAATCATGAGGAAACCATGAGAGAGTTTCTCTCTCTCTCATGATGAGAAGTGGAGCTCTGTGCTATGACCACATCCTTCATTAGTATGCAGACTAGGCCAACAGGCTCTCGCTCTGTGCGCTCCATCTCTTCCTGTTATTCTCTGCTCTCGTGCCGCTATGCTCCTCTCTTCTCAGTCAGCAACAGACTGTGTACTAAAACGTTACCTGAATGTGTGTGTGCCGATGTGTCTAAAAGAGTTAGCATAATGTTCTGACATCCACTACTCATGTAGCCTACTACAGGACATTTATAAAACTGCAGCGTCCATCAGTTTGTATTGTTATTGTAGTGCTCTCTTATGTCTTGACTTCCCTTGTCTCTTCACTCTCTCCTCGCTCCTCTCTTTCTACCTCGTTCTCTCTATCACCCCATTTCTCTATATTTTTCCCAAACTTCATTTCCTTTACTCCATATCTGCTGTCCCATGTCTTACAGATGTTGAACCACTGGACACTTCCTGTTTCACACTGAGTATTGCCTGTATTCCCGGCATAGCTCATTCTAATATATTTACTGCTGTACATATCATTCTTAGTATATCTAGTGTAAATTCTTCCAGTGTACATACGCATAGATTGCATTTGGGTTGTTGATTGGATTCGTCCCGCCGTTCTTGAATTCTTACAAAAAAACAACACTTAAATGATTTGTGTACTTGTTTGACATTTTACTGCGTTAAGAGCTAGTAACACAAGCATTTCGTTGCACCCTCTATACCATCTGCTAAACTGTGTAAACTGATTTGATATGTTTCACCTCCCCTCTCTCTCTCAGGTCATTATCAGAAGTCCTGTTCAGAGTGCTCTCCCTGTCGAGATGGTTCCTACACAACACGATTGAATGCAGAGTCCAGTTGTCATTCCTGTTTCAAAGACTGCAAACGTGGTACATAAACACAAACACAACTCATTCACAGAGCAATGTAACATCTTTATTTAGTGGGAAATACTTACTGTATATTGCTTGTAAATATTTTTTGGGGTGGGGCCCATCTCTTCAGAGGACAAAAATAAACTTTGTTGTTATTGTACAGGGCATTCAGAAAATATTCAGACCCTTTGACTTCATCCACATTTTGTTACGTTACAGCCTTATTCTAAAATGGATTAAATTGTTTTTCCCCCCCTCATCAATCTACTCACAATACCCCATAATGACAAAGCAAAAACAGGTTTTTATAAATTTGGCAAAATTTATAAAAATTAAATAAAAATTAAATATCACATTTACATAAGTGTTCTCACCCTTTACTCAGTACTTTGTTGAAGCACCTTTGGCAGTGATTACAGCCTCAAGTCTTCTTGGATACGACGCTATAAGCTTGGCTTGGGGAGTGTCGCTGCACAGATATTTTCAGGTCTCTCTGGAGATGTTCGATCGGGTTTTAAATTTTTAAATTTAATTTATTTCACCTTTTATTTAACCAGGTAGGCCAGTTGAGAAAAAGTTCTCATTTACAACTGCGACCTGGCCAACATAAAGCAAAGCAGTGCGACAAAAACAACAACACAGAGTTACACATGGGATAAACAAACGTACAGTCAATAACACAATAGAAAAATCTATATACAGTGTGTGCAAATGTGGTAAGATTAGGGAGGTAAGGCAATAAATAGGCCATAGTGGCGAAATAATGACAATTTAGCATTAACACTGATACTGGGGTGCAAAAGAGCAAAGAATAAATAACAAATATGGGGATGGGGTAGTTTGGTGGGCTATACAGATGGGCTGTGTACAGGTGCAGTGATCGGTAAGCTGCTCTAACAGCTGATGCTTAAAGTTGGTGAGAGAGATAAAAGTCTCCAGCTTCAGTGGTTTTTGTAGTTCGTTCCAGTCATTGGCAGCAGAGAACTGAAAGGAAAGGCGGCCAAAGGAGGAGTTGGCTTTGGGGATGACCAGTGAAATATACCTGCTGGAGCGTGTGCTACGGGTGGGTGTTGCTATGGTGACCAGTGAACTGAGATAAGGCGGGGCTTTACCAAGCAAAGACATAGATGACCTGGAGCCAGTGGGTTTGGCGACAAATATGAAGCGAGGGACAGCCAACGAGAGCATACAGGTCGCAGTGGTTAGTAGCATATGGGGCTTTGGTGACAAAACGGATGGCACTGTGAAAGACTGCATCCAATTTGCTGAGTAGAGTGTTGGAGGCTATTTTGTAAATGATATCGCCGAAGTCGAGGATTGGTAGGATAGTCAGTTTTACGAGGGTATGTTTGGCAGCATGAGTGAAGGAGGCTTTGTTGCGAAATGGAAGCCGATTCTAGATTTCATTTTGGATTGGAGATGCTTAATGTGAGTCTGGAAGGAGAGTTTACAGTCTAACCAGACACCTAAGTATTTGTAGTTGGCCACATATTCTAGGTCAGAATCGTCCAGAGTAGTGATGCTAGTCGGACGGTCGGGTGCGGGCAGCGATCGGTTGAAGAGCATGCATTTGGTTTTACTAGCATTTAAGAGTTCAAGTCCGGGCTCTGGCTGGGCAACTCAAGACTTGTCCCGAAGACACTCCTGCGTTGTCTTGGCTGTGTGCTTAGGGAATGTTGTCCTCTTGGAAGGTGAATCTTCGCCCCAGTCTGAGATCCTGAGCTCTCTGGGGCAGGTTTTCATCAAGGATCTCTCTGTACTTTGCTTCGTTCATCTTTCCATCGATCCTGACTAGTCTCCTAGTCCCTGCCACTGAAAAACACACCCACAGCATGATGCTGCCACCACCATGCTTCACCATAGGGATGGTGCCAGGTTTCCTCCAGACGTGACGCTTGACATTCATGCCAAAGAGTTCAATCTTGGTTTCATCAGACCAGAGAATCTTCTCATGGTCTGACAGTCCTTTAGATGCCTTTTGGTAAACTCCAAGTGGGCTGTCATGTGCCTTTTACTGAGGAGTGGCTTCCGTCTGGCCACTCTACCATAAAGGCTTGATTGGTGGAGTGCTGAAGAGATGGTTGTCCTTCTGGATGGTTCTCCCATCTCCACACAGGAGCTATGAAGCTCTGTCAGAGTGACCATTGGGTTCTTGGTCACCTCCCTGACCAAGGCCCTTCTCCCCTGATTGCTCAGTTTGGCCGGGCGGCCAGCTCTAGGAAGAGTGTTGGTGGTTGAAAACTTCTACCATTTAAGAATGATGGAGGCCACTGTGTTCTTGGGGACCTTCAATGCTGCAGAAATGTTTTGGTACCCTTCCCCAGATCTGTGCCTCGACACAATCCTGTCACAGAGCTCTACATACAATTCCTTCGACCTCATGGCTTGGTTTTTGCTCTGACATGCACTGTCAACTGTGGGACTTTATATAGACAGGTGTGTGCCTTTCCAAATTATGTCCAATCAATTGAATTTACCACAGGTGGACTCCAAGTTGTAGAAACATCTCAAGCATGATCAATGGAAACAGGATGCACATGTCTAAAAACCTGTTTTGCTTTGTCATTGTGGGGTATTGTGTGTAGATTGATGAACATTAAAAAAAAATCAATTTTAGAATAAAGCTGTGATGTAACAAAATGTGGAAAAAGTCAAGGGGTCTGAATACTTTCTGAATTCACATTACATACATTGCATTTTTTTTTTACAGTAGTTACATAGCAAGAGTAAAGTAATTTGATATTTTGATTTACATTAGATCTAGATAGATCGATAGTATTTATACATTGTGTTTTCAGTCATAACTAGAACATATGTTTTTAAACCCACCCCTCAGCTACTCTGTCTATCCCACCTATCTCCATAAACCCACCCCACCTATCTTCATAAACCCACCCCTCAGCTACTCTGTCCATCCCACCTATCTCCATAAACCCACGCCACCTATCTCCATAAACCCACCCCTCAACTACTCTGTCCATCCCACCTATCTCCATAAACCCACCCCTCAGCTACTCTGTCCATCCCACCTATCTCCATAAACCCACCCCTCAGCTACTCTGTCCATCCCACCTATCTCCATAAACCCACCCCTCAGCTACTCTGTCCATCCCACCTATCTCCATAAACCCACCCCTCAGCTACTCTCAGTCCATCCTATGTATTTCCATAAACCCACCCCTCAGCTACTCTCAGTCCATCCTATGTATTTCCATAAACCACCCTCTTATGATTTCCATATGCCATACATGTCATTTCTTACCAAAAGTCATAAAGGTATGTCTACAGTATGGACACTATTTATTACCATGCAATAGCTGTACTAAACCTTTTGTTCTGGCTGTGTGTGTGTGTGTGTGTGTGTGTGTGTGTGTGTGTGTGTGTGTGTGTGTGTGTGTGTGTGTGTGTGTGTGTGTGTGTGTGTGTGTGTGTGTGTGTGTGTGTGTGTGTGTGTGTCTGTCAGATTTGCACCTGGTGGAGGATGAGCCGTGTACTTTTGTATCGAACGCTAGATGTCGCTGTGAGGCTGGTTTTACCTGCACCGACAAAGACGACCAGACAGGAAACTGTAGAGACTGTGAGAAGATCCCTCAGCTGCCCCCACCTCCCCTGCCACCTAGCGATGGTGTGTGTATGTGTGTTGCTCACTGGCCTTCTCTTATGCCTGTCTTCCTTCACTGTGTTGTATTCTTGCCAGGTTCTGGGTATTGAATCAGTGTGTTTGACTGTGGATAGATGTTGATGTTTTCCTGCCTGTGTGCACTCTGCTCTGATTACAGTAGTGGGCATCAGAAACAACCAGACAGGAACTTCCTCTGAACACAGCAGAACTTCCTCTCCCGCTGGACGCTGTCAACCTCCCAAGTGAGCCTTTATCCTTTTTAATCCTTCCTACTGTCACATACTCTCACATACTGGAACCAGACAGATAAACAGGCTCTGGTTGAAGCCTTCTCCTGCCAGGAGGGCCACTTCTGGCAAAGTTTGTATTTTATGCTATATAACCTTCATACAACCAGAAGATATGGTATGAAAGAATTGTCAGATATCGTAGTGGTAATGGATATTTAAGATATTAGATATATTTCTCAGCTCACTGGCCCCACTTCAGTGTTGACAGTCTATGAATGTGTATGGATATGTTACATGATGTGTCCTTTACCTCTGTCTCACCCAGCTGTGACACTCCACGATCACCAGTCTCACAAGCAGGCAATGCCACTCATCACACCACAGGTGAGTGTGAGTACGAGTGTGTGTGTGTGTGTGTCCATCAGTTATTTTCATTACAGTCAGAATATATTGAAACTGTGAGAAGATACAGATACAGTAGTTTCTCCATCTCCTTTCCCCACCAGCTGACACCAGCAAACACTTGGCAGCCATTTTGTGTCCTATGGTGGTCATTGGAATCCTAGCTGTTATCATTCTGTTATGTATCCGTCGCCCAGGAGATGAAGCCTGTTTCAAACAAGGTAAGGCAGTGTTCCTCTGTTCAGTCTCAACTGTAGTTAGATCATTGTGTTAGAGCAGACTCTCTCTCTCGACACTAGAATGAGATGAGGAAGGATTAGACAGTGATGTTAAATCTCAGGATAGGTCTGCACTGGGAGCCAACTGTAGCTTCTTGTGAATGGAATTTAATTCAAAGATTGCAACACTCTGTCTGTGTAGACATACTTACCAGTTTCTAGTGTCTACATGTACCTAGAAAGCATTGAAATGCAGAGTTAAGATGATAAAACATTGCCCTTTCGATCACGATTCATCAATGACATACCCATGAGTGGCTTACCATCAGTATGCTGGGTTGACTAATAGATATGTGTCTGTTATTTTCCAGCTCTCAAGTTCTGTAACAAGGTATGTGTAATACCTACGGTAACTTACTACATTGTGTGTGTAATGTTTACATTGTCATTCGTGTGTTCCTGACCTAAACCCTATATAGGCATTGTTGACAATTGTGTATTCCAATAACTCTGGATTTCTGGTGAATTTCTGTGCTCTTATGAAGGGAGTAAGAGAAGCGTCGCCTAACAAGACCAAAGAGCCAACTCCTCAGCACCGTGCCAGAGAGACACAGCCCAGTATTAAGCACCAGGCAGTGGATCCACCACCTATTACAGCAGCAAATATGGGTACTACACATACAAATAATTATTTTGACCCCATGATCTTGATTTAAAAAAAGAATCTATTATTGAGTTACTCTTGTGGTTTTTCCTATAGATGCACGTCAGTTGTTTAACTGGGAGTTTTGTATAGATGATGCTTTGAAGTCCATGTGGGATTAGCATGGGAAATTGATTCGTTTCAAGATCCATCGTGAATAAGGCTGATGATGAATATAGAATCTAATATCACTTTCTCTCTGTCTGTGTCTCTCCCAGGCCCAGTCCATGTCCACAATGCTGGAACAGTCATCTTCAGTTTACTCAACCAGTTCACTGGTATGGGTGGAGGGACGGAAGAGAGAGGGCAGAAAGAGAGGGATGAGGAAGGATGTCCGGCCCACCCCACACCCTCCCCTAACATCCATCTATCCCAGGAGGAAAGGGATGGGGAGATGGACTGTGTATTCTTCCCTTCACAGGAACAAGGGAAGGACAGTCACGTTTCCAAAGAAGAGGTGCAATGAGGGGAGGGGGATTGAGGACAGAGGAAGCTCCAAGTGAAAGCTTCCCTTCTAGGATCAGTTTAGCCAACCCTACATCCTAATGTTAATCATAAGGAGGATTACAACTTACCCGGATCAGTGGTAAGGGACAACATCTACCTGGGGCTCTATTCAGTCTGTATCACTACAGATTGCATGATAGAAACATAGAGGTCATTTCTGATTGAGCTGACATATGTGTTTAATGTGAAAGCAGTTGACGCAGGAACATTGCCTTTACATTTCTTTCAGGCTGTAAAGCTGAACTTCCACAATACAGATTGAATAGAGCCTTTTTTTTTATTTAACTAGGCAAGTCAGTTAAGAACAAGTTCTTATTTTCAATGACAGCCTAGGAACAGTGGGTTAACTGCCTTGTTCAGGGGTAGAACGACAGATTTTTACCTTGTCACCTCAGGGATTCGATCTTGCAACCTTGTGGTTACTAGTCCAACACTCTAACCACTAGGCCACCTGCCACTCTTACTCTCAGAACACCGGTGAATCCCAAAACTCTAGAATGGCCATTATTTCCTGTCCTAGACCTAGACAGATCTAGACATCTTACTATGGTGGTCATGTACACATCCACTTGCTCTCCTTTTATTGAACTGTGTAAAAAGCTTTCAGTCTCAACTGCTGCAAACTGTTTTTTTCTGTTTTCATGTGGCACCTTGAACTGTTTTTGCACAAATTAAAAGCAAAATATGAAATATAATTTTTCAATGAATACAGGTGATGGGGCGATTGTATGACATTACAGTAGGCCTGTAACATTTGTGATTCTGTTCTTTATTTAAAATACAGCACTGTATGTTTTAAACAGCCACTACTATGTAAGAGTAAACACTAGCATAAAGCATAGATACAGCAAAAAGCATAATAATTGTAATGAAGGTGTAAAACATCTTCAACATAAACATGTACAGTACATGTATTCAGCACACAAATGACTGTGTGTGTGTGTGTGTGTGTCTCTGTCTGTCTGTCTGTCTGTCTGTCTGTCTGTCTGTCTGTCTGTCTGTCTGTCTGTCTGTCTGTCTGTCTGTCTGTCTGTCTGTCTGTCTGTCTCTCTCGTTCACACTCTTCCAGTTACTCTCCGCTCTTTCTCGGTCACAGACTCCCACTCATCTTTAGCCTGTGTCTTCATACTTCAAAGTGTCCTTTTGTCCTATTTTCTTGTCCTTTCTGAAAGTCCTAGATACAAAAGCCACTGCATTAAAACAATACAGCAGCTTGTCTAGCCTTCAGGTTAGTTTAACTTCAATGGGAATGTGAGGTAGTCTGTTTGTCTCCCGGGTCTCCCAGCTCGCTGTCCCATTGTGAGTTCTCATCCTCTCCTTTGACACCGACTTCCTCCATCATACGTCCAGTAGCAGCTCTGGCTTTCCACACACTTCCTGGACCGGCATGGGCACTTCCTCCTCCGCTGTGCTCTGATTGGCTGGAGTTGTCTTTTTGGGAGACCAGAAGCCTGATGGGCCAATAAGATGAGGGTTAGGTCAAATGTGCGTATGTATTGTGTTCAAAAGAACTACAGGACAGATCAACAGTGACGTGGACTTACTGTTTGTTGAACCAATCCATCGCAGAACAGGTTTGAGCTTTGAGATGGCAACAAGGCAGGTGAGCAGTAGACACACACACACTGCAGACACACACACCGGGAGCCACTTGCTATCATCTGTTTGTGTGTGTATGAGAGAGAGAGGGGAGTAGAGAGAGAGAGGTCAGGGCCATAAAACACATGAACACCAGCATTGTATAAGGTTTTGGGTTTTGTGAGAGAGAGAACTATGCAGCTCTCATGGCATTTTTACATGTCACTTTGAACACTTTCAGGCCATTTTCATCATTTGTATCCATTGTATTTTAGTTTACCTTGGTTTGGTTTTGTGCTGTGCCCAGTACCAGGTTTGGTGACAGGTTTAGGTATATGATTAGGGATACCAGGCACCGAGTGGTTTGACGCTGTAGCTGGCATGATCGGAGGTGTCGGTATGAGTTTGGGTGTTTTCGGGCTGGGGATCTCCTCACAGTCCAGACAGGTGCCACTGCCTCTGCAGCGGTAGCCTGGTTTACAGCTGCACACATCATTCTGCTTGGTGGAACAGCGGGATACATACTGCAGCTCTGTAACGGAACACAAGTCATAGGTGGTCTATTTGTTTATGTGCCTTCATGTATACTGACTTTGACATAGTGTTTTTGTCACATAGTCAAACACAATCTGAAATCATGCCTGAATATGATGAAATAACTCATCTTCAAAATGACTCATAGGACCTTGTTAAATCAGGTTTTGACTCACAACGAACTGAAGTGTATATTACCGTCTGACCCCACCCTTCACACACACACACACACACACACACACACACACACACACACACACACACACACACACACACACACACACACACACACACACACACAGCAGTCTTTTCACTAGACTGAACGTCAGTTAACGTGTTCACTGAGTCTGTGGCTACTCTCAAACCTCTCTCACCTCTGTGTTTACCCTCTGTTTAAAAATAGTTAGTCTCTATTTTTGTCCCCCACTACACTCGATGACAGCATGTAATGAAAATGTTCTGTCAGCTGCACTTTCCGATATTTATCTCTAAAGTAAAAAGGTTATTTCCAGCGGTGAGATATCTGTCTACCACTAACCCCTCCCACTGTCCCCCCCATCACCACTGATATCCTTGACATTACATTTACATTTGGTAGACATGCCATCCCTTCAGCCCTCCAGGCGTCCAAACCCTCCTCTACTCCTGGGTGGGTGAGTCAGTGTTTCTCAGTGCCCCCCTCCCCTTCCCCCTCTCTCTCTGACTGTCCCACCATGGTACAGTGAAGGGGGAAATCCCTAGCAGGCTATGTGTTTTCATCTGTAAAGTCCTTCATAACTATGACTTAGAAAAACAGGTGAGTAACAGTTTTAGACAGACAAGACAAGCATCAGTGCCAATCATAGGTTGCTGGAAATGTGTAGATACACACACACACACACACACCACACACACACTTACCACTCATGCTGCAGCCATCGCAGGATTTGCAGCTTATGTCGAAGTTGTAGCTGTCTGAGTAGTAGCCGCTGGTGCAGTCAGCACACTGGGTAGGGCTGTTCTGACCGGTGCAGCGTCCCACCATATGCTGACCTGTAAAGGGCAACACATTAAATTACACATGCACACACACACACCTGATAAAAGTATTTTTCAAATGGCTTACCTGGTGGACACTTGTTGCAGCACCATTGGCTCACTGATAGTGGCCAAGCATACTGTGTCTCCTTGTCGCACATGAGGGATTGGACAAGAGAGAGGAGAAAAGGGAGGGATAGAAAGATGTGGGTGATCCACCAGAAGAGATGCATCTGAGAGGAATGAAGAGAAAAAGAGGAAGACAGTCAATATTTAAGATATTTTACATGAACTTCAGAACATTGACATACACTGAGTGTACAAAACATTAGGAACACTTTCCTAATATTGGGTTGCACCCACTTTTGCCCTCAGAACAGCCTCAATTTGTTGGGGCGTGGACTATACAAGGTGTCGAAAGCGTTCCACAGGGATGATGGCCCATGTTGACTCCAATGTTTCCCACTGTTGTCAAGTTCGCTGGATGTCCTTTGGGTGGTGGACCATTTTTGATACACATGGGAAACTGTTGAGTGTGAAAAACCCAGCAGCATTGTAGTTCTTGACACACTCAAACTGGTGCACCTACTACCGTACCCCATTTAAAGGCACTTAAATCTTTTGTCTTGCCCATTCACCCTCTGAATGGCACACATACACAATCAATGTCTCAAGGCTTAAAAATCCTTCTGTAACCTGTCTCTTCCTCTTCATCTACACTGATTGAAGTGGATTTAACAGGTGACATCAATAAGGGATCATAGCTTTCACCTGGTCAGTCCGTCATGGAAAGAGCAGCTATTCATAATGTTTTGTATACTCAGTGTTTACCGCATTCATATAGATATCATCCAACAATATATTATCAAGAGATAAAGCATTGCAATGGCAGGACATTATCGTAGGCCCCAACAGTTGCTGTAAGAGACTGTTTCAAGGACATGAGAAACAGGAGACCACCTAAAGTAGAACACATGATACGGACTCCAGACAAAACGCCAACATGCTGACAGTGAAAAACAAAGAGGTAACAAAACCCGACCACACAAACAAATCCAACTGTATACCATTATATATACATCAAGCACGCCCAGGATTCTAACGACAGACCTGAACAAAACTTGTTTCAGTAGGGAAGTGTAGAGTCTGACTTACCGTGTCTCAGAGAGGATGAGAGAATGAGATAGATGTGACTCTGGACCCTCTGACTGTGTGACTGAACTGGGGATCACAGTGTGTCAGAGTATTATTCAAAAGATGAGTCATAAGGGAAACTGCCATTTCAAAAGACTTCTATCTCTCTCTCTTTCTCTCTATGACGACCCCCCTAGTTCACTCTGAACCACGGTGCCGCTTAAAACCCTAAACTTGCCCCTCTTCCACCCCCTTTCTTTCCACTGCCGTTTGTCCTTCTGTCTCTCTTTCATCAAAAACTGTGATATTAGGTTCCAAAACAATCTTTAAGACTCTCTTATGTTCATCTGTCTCTCTCTCCCTCTCTGTGTTGCTTTGATGATAAGGTAATTTCTGAGTGAATATGACTACATTACACTCATCTTAGGACCAGTCATTTTCTTCACTGTAAGCAGCAGCCGTTCTTATTTAAATTCACCGTCCAGTCAAACATACTCAGATCAGACCGAGAGAAATGACATTGACATTCTTTACGGACATGTACACAACAGGTCTTTTGAGCTACATTGACTCTTGTGGGTTAACTGAATGTCATATTTTGCCTATCATGTTTAGTGTGTACCTGCGTGTGCGAGTGCGCGTGTGTCTTGTGAATGTGTCTGCGCCTGTGTGGTGAGTGTGGTTCAACTATATGCAGCCGTGTCTCTCTCAGTCAGTGGTCACGTGGTTTCATTGACTCTGTGGTCTGCTCCTTCTCAACTCAACCTGCATTTTCACAGAAGCCAAGCCACATCACACGACCCTGGGTGAACTGTTACAGCCCAGGGAGCAGCGGCAGGGACGACCCTCTACACATCTCCCTCCACCTTCGCCTCAGGCCTCTGAGCATTCACTATTCATACAGCGTACACAGATTACTGTAACAAACAGAAATGACTGAGCTGAGCCTCAGAGTCTGCAGAAACAAACAGTTGCCAACCAAAAAAAACAAATGACTGATTCTCATTAATGTTCCTCCTGCGTTTTCTTATTATATGTTTACCATTGGCTGAAGGGTACATTTAGTTTCTTTATTATAAAAAAAAAAACAATTTTAACCCTCTTCGGAGGACAAATCTGTTTTTTTACATTTTTTTGTTGCTACATACACACATACATTTTACATACATGGTACTTTTATATAAAGCAGTCACATAACAGTTATACATTACCTGTTACGCTCGTTGTTGGAATGAGACCAAGGTGCAGTGTGGTAGGCGTACATTTTACTTTTATTAAAAATAACACCGGAGAAAACAACAAAATACAAAATGAACGTGAAGCTATATGCAGTGCAGAAAGCAACTACATACAAACAACTTCCCACAATCTAAGGTGGGAAAAAGGGCTGCCTATGTATGATCCCCAATCAGAGACTACGACAAACAGCTGCTTCTGATTGGGAACCATACTAGGCCAACAAAGAAATAGAAACATAGATTTCCCACCCTAGTCACACCCTGACCTAACCAAATAGAGAATAAAAGGGATCTCTAAGGTCAGGGCGTGACAGTACCCCCCCCCCCCCCCCCCCAAAGGTGCGGACTCCGGCCGCAAAACCTGACTCTATAAGGGAGGGTGCGGGTGGGCATCTAGCCTCGGTGGCAGCTCCGGTGCGGGACGTAGACCAGCACCGGGTCTGCTTTATATAAAAGTACCATGTATGTAAAATGTATGTGTGTATGTATCAAAAAAAATATTTAAAAACAGATTTGTCCTCCGAAGAGGGTTAAAAATTAGTTTTTTTCTGGAGGCTCTGGACTGGGAACTGTCGCCGGAAGCTCTGGACTGGGAAGGCGCACTGGAGGCCTGGTGCGTGGAGCCAGGACAGGTGGCACCAGACTGGTGACACGCACCTCAGGGCGAGTGCGAGGAGCAGGCACAGGACGTACTGGGCTGTGGAGGCACACTGGAGACCTGGTGCGTAGAACCGGTGCAGGATATATGGAAGCGCACTGGAGGTCTGGAGCGTAGAGCTGGCACAACCCGTCCTGGCTGGATACTCACTTTAGCCCGGCAAGTGTGGGGCGCTGGCACAGTGCGTAGAGCTGGCACAGGATGGCGTACTGGAGACCAGGAGCGCTGAGCCGGCACAACCTGTCCTGGCTGAATGCTCACTTTCGCACGGCAAGTGCGAGGAGCTGGCTCAGAACGCATCGGGCTGTGGATGTGCACTGGAGACACATTGTGTATCTCCACAAAACATGGTGCCTGACTGGTCACACGCTCCTTAAAACGAGTGCGGGGAGTTGGCTCTGGTCTGAAACCTGGCTCTGCCAACCACCCCGTGTGCCCCCCCCAAAAAATGTTTTGGGGGGGCTGCATCTCGGGCTTCCGTCGTGGTCGTGAACTTCGGAGTCGCCGTTGATCCTCCCTCGCTGCCTCTGTCTTCTCCCATGGAAGGCAATCCATTCCTGCCTGGATCTCTTCCCACGTCCAGGACCCCTTTCCGTCCAAGATATCCTCCGATGTCCAGGATGTCTGCTCCTCCTGGGCACGCTGCTTGGTTCTTTGGTGGTGGGATCTTCTGTTACGCTCGTTGTTGGAATGAGACCAAGGTGCAGTGTGGTAGGCGTACATTTTACTTTTATTAAAAATGACACCGGAAAAACAACAAAATACAAAAATGAACGTAAAGCTATATGCAGGGCAGAAAGCAACTACACACAAACAAGATCCCACAATCTAAGGTGGGGAAAAGGGCTGCCTATGTATGATCCCCAATTAGAAACAACGACAAACATCTGCCTCTGATTGGGAACCATACTAGCCCAACAAAGAAATAGAAACATAGATTTCCCACCCTAGTCACACCCTGATCTAACCAAATAGAGACTAAAAGGGATCTCTAAGGTCAGGGCGTGACATTACCAAACATAAGCTCTTTAATCCCACCCCTCAGCCACTCTCCCCTCAGCCACTCACCCCTCAGCCACTCTCTATGACGTATCAGCGTCCTGGTATGTTGTATGAATATCCATGGTATATGCGGAAATGAAGAACCGGAGGATTTAAGGGCACTCCTTTTATTGTTGAACCAGTCCTTTGGGGGTCAGGGCGTGGTTAACGCAGCAGCGTACTTAGTTTTCTTCGGCGGCTGACCCTTCTGAGGATGACCCTTCTTGGGGTTCCTTTGAATCATAATCCTCAGGATTCGTATATATTATGCACTTCCTTAGCCGAACAATGCTCTGACGCTGTTGGCTCTGTACAAAAAGAACGTCTTTTGACCTAAACTCCTTTTGTTTTAATGATGAGTATTGTATTTAATGGCCTCTAAAAGTACATTTAAAAGTGTCACATACAATAATGGGATCTGCTGTACCTATGTTGTACAAAAAAAACGTCAATTATGAATTATTTTGTCTTAGTTAAGAACAAATTGTCATCGAACAGGCTTTGATTACATTTCCAATCTCCACATGGAAATTCTGTAAGAGTTACATGGAGGCCAATTAGATGGTGGTCCAATCGCATTCGGTCTCCTATTAATACTTTTTCAACTTTTGATGCCAGCAAGAACGAGACTAGGAAGTAATCAAGACGGCTAGCTTGATTAAGCCTCCTCCATGTATATCTCACTAGGTCAGGGTTTTTCAACCTCAATACATCCACAAGTTGTAATGTATCCATGATCTTTGTAATCTCCTTAAGTGCTTGAGGGTGATAGTTTGTAGAGTAATTTCCTTTACAATCCATTGAGGTACTTAAAACCGTATTATATTCTCCCACCATAATAATAGATTATTTCATTGCTT
Organism: Salmo trutta; assembly: GCF_901001165.1. Taxonomy (NCBI): domain Eukaryota; kingdom Metazoa; phylum Chordata; class Actinopteri; order Salmoniformes; family Salmonidae; genus Salmo; species Salmo trutta. The sequence continues at coordinate 72,322,681 of NC_042959.1, read as the reverse complement.
GTGAGCTATTATATAATATATATTTTTGAAAAAGTGGGGATCATCATTACTTGGCCCATATAGATTAATTAGCCAGATCTGTTTTTGGTCCAATAGCATATTTATAATAATCCATCATCCTTGTGGATCTGTTTGCACAATTGGATCAACATTTGTATTAATTAGTTAAAATCATGACAAAAATACATTTAGTTTCTTGATGATGTACTGTAGTTGGATGACATCTAGTACACAGAACAGAAGAGACTTTAGAGGGCATACACATGTTGCGATTACACTCAGCAGTCTTTACTGTTGGTTGGTGCATCTCTCAATACTAATTAATTAAGTTAAAACTAAGTAATTTTAGATTATTTAGATTAACTCTTAAAGTGTTGAAACTAGACTGAACAAAAATATAAACACAACATATAAAGTGTTGGTCCCATGTTTCATGAGCTGAAATAAATATCCCAGAAATGTTTCATCTGCAAAAAACGTGTATTTCTCTCAAATTTTGTGCACAAATTTGTTTACATCCTTGTTAGTGAGCATTTCCACATCCTTCTTCTTCACCTGCGGGATCGTCTGAGACCAGCCACCTGGACAGCTGACGAAACTGTGGATTTGCATAACCGAAGAATTTCTGCACAAACTGTCAGAAACCGTCTCAGGGAAGCTCATCTGGGTGCTCGTTGTCTTCACCAGGGTCTTGACCAGACTGCAGTTCGGCGTCGTAACCGACTGGAAAAGTGTGCTCTTCATGGATTAATCCTGGTTTCAACTGTACTGGGCAGGTGGCAGAACAGGTGTATGGAGTCGTGTGAGAGAACGGTTTGCAGATGTCAACATTGTGAACAGAGTGCCCCATAGTGGAGTTACGGGAAGGCATAAGCTACGGACAATGAATACACCTGCATTTTATTGATGGCTATTTGAATGCACAGAGACACCGTGACGAGATCCTGAGGCCCATTGTGCCATTCATCCGCAGCCATCACTTCATGTTCCAGCATGATAATGCAAGGGCCCCATGTCGCAAGGATCTGTACACAATTCCTGGAAGCTGAAAATGTCCCAGTTCTTCCATGGTCTGCATACTCACCAGACATGTCACCCATTGAGCATGTTTGGGTTGCTCTGGATTGACGTGTACAACAGTGTGTTCCAGTTCCCGCCAATATCTATCAACTTTGCACAGCCATTGAAGAGGAGTGGGACAGCATTCCACAGACCACAATCAACAGCCTGATCAACTCTATGCGAAGGAGATGTGTCACGCTGCATGAGGCAAATGGTGGTCACCAGATACTGACTGGTTTTCTGATCCACGCTCCTACTTTTTTAAGGTATCTTTGACCACCAGATGCATATCTGTATTCCCAGTCATGTAAAATCCATAGATCAGGGCCTAATTTATTTATTTTAATTGATTTCCTTATGAACTGTAATGAATTGAATTGTTGTATGTTGCGTTTATATTTTTGTTCAGTGTAGAACAGCCAGTAGCGGAGTGTGTGTGTGTGGGGGGGGGGGGAAGTGGGTTCTGAAGTAAGGAAGTACTTCTCACTGCACTGCTGAGCAATCAGATAAACACAGGTAACAGAAAGATAAGGCATTTTTATCATCTATATATATTTATATATGGGAGAGTGGGGTAAGTTGAGCCAAAGGGTTAGTTGTTTCTAGGAAACCATACACAAAATGAATCAAGTGACCAAATATTTAGGAAGAGGTCATCATTTCATAGAGTCTGTGAAGGAAGAAACCACATGGAAAGAGCAGCATGCAAGTTAGGTCCAAAAAACGGATTTTCATAAAGTCAAATACATTTATTGTGATATATGTTTCATGGTGCTAGTTATAGGTTAGTTTTAAAGTAGATAGTTTTAAAACTTTTATACACAGGAGGTTGGTGGCATCTTATTTGGGGAGGACGGGCTCATGGTAACAGCTGGACTGGAATTAGTGGAATGGTATCAAGTACATCAAACACAAGGTTTCCATGTTTTTTTATTCCATTCATTCCAGCCATTATTATGAGCCGTCCTCCCCTCAGCAGCCTCCACTGGTTTTATACATCAGTTTGGGGTCTATATAAGCTACAATAGGAGGTCCTAAACCTAGCATGAAAGTGCACCCTTGTAGCTGTGTGGGCAAATATAGTCAATATGGTTACTTTGGGGTAAATTGTACCATTATAATTGTGTATATATAATGTATGTAAACTTTGTTGAAACTCTGCTGTCTGTATTCTGTCTCTAAATGTTGTCCATCACTAGCAGCACCATATCACCAAGTACAATTCTGAGTATGTGTAAATGTACTTGGCGAATAACGGTGATTCTGATTGGGCGAGGTTGCAAGTTGAGCCAATGTCTAATCAACACACCCCATACAAATGATGATTACATTTAGTCTGTTTTTTTGCATAATATGAATAGTATTTTGAAGACACCTCGCATTTGAGTGATTAGTCAAGTTTAAAAGATGAAAAATGCCTTCCTCAGTTGAGTTTGTGACCCTCTTGGACACAATTGGTGTTTTCTTCCGTAATACAATACATTATCGCTGGGATATGAGGTTACACCTGGGCCTGAGTCTATGTTAAATGTAAATGTTTTAAAATGTACAGTTAGAAATGTTTCGCTATGCTTAGGCTACCCTGTCCCCGTACTCAATTTACTCCATACCCGGGGTAAATTGTGCCAAGAGACAAGCTATCTTTTCAAAAGGATTATGTTTACATGAATTCTGATTATTTCCAGGGACACACAACTTCCTGAAATATACGTAGATATCTTTGTTAGATACTATATTTCCTTGACGTAGTGATACTGAATGTAACAAATCGCCCAACATACCCCCTCTCACCTGTTGCTCCGATAGGCAGAGAGGGAATGCATATTTAGCATTATGCTACATCCCGATAAAATAAACAATCCCCCTAGCCCCCTGCAGATGTTTCAATTGTTGTTTTTATATACACTTGGGAAATGTCTCATGTGACCATTGGCGCACAGCCTGCTATTGCTCAATCGAGTATTATAAGCCTTTATCATACTACCTATGGTGTAACCTATATTACGCCCTGCAATTCAGACTTCCTTGAAACAATGACGTTTTCTTTTTCCCGTTTGAGTCCGCCCCCTCACTAGAACTCGCGATTTAATACCCTGGCGTATCTTTTGAGATTTGAATGCATTTCTTAAAGTCTTACTACAAATTAGATTTAAATATTGGAGACTCGACTGCATCGCCATTTGTCATGTAGGAGCGGTTTTGATAAAGGTAAGTGACGGTAACTCTCCGCCTGTAGTTTTGGGAAAAGAGATTGATAATATCGGACTTCTGTGGCTAAAAACAGTGGGTGTACGCTACAGTGAAATCGAAACTAAATACGTTTTCTCGGTTTTTATTGTGGCTTAAGTGGGGTGTATTCTTGAACTAGATATGAACTTTGTATGAATTAAAATGCATAACCTAGTTATAACATAAGTCCCGGAAAATAATTTACAAATAATTTGCCTCGCCATAAATGGGTTCCCGAGTGGCGGTCTGAGGCACTGCATCTCAGCGCTAGAGGCGTCACTACAGACACTCTGGTTCGAATCCAGACTTTATCACAACTGGCCGTGATTGGGAGTCCCATAGGGCGGCCGGGTTTGGCCGTCGTAAATAAGAATTTGTTCTTAACTGACTTGCCTAGATAAACAAAGGTTACATTCTAAAATAAATAAATGCATAGCCTAGATCCGATAGGCTATGTACATTATTTTTTGAGACTTGCGTTATAACGCAAGCTAGGCTATGCGTTTTAAATCAAACAAAGTTCATATCTATATAGCCTTGACATGGTAGTATTAAAGTTATTTTTACACAGCGAAATACTGATTCATATTGACAACATTTTCTTTGCACTAGAAAAAAGGTAAGTCAAGTAGGCTTAATATGTGAAAGCATTATGAAGAGTTTTGTCCCACGTGTTACCCCATCTCTCCTTTCTGCAGGTTTTGATCTTTTAAAGATGGTGTTAGTGAGAAGAAGGGTGTGAAAGAATGGACGTCTTGAGAGGGAAATGGAAGGAAAAATGCATTCTTAACGTTTGCGCTCTGCTCGTATTGGTAAGAAATTTTAACACGAACAGATGCATAATGCCGAGTCCTCTACCAATAACATAATGCCCATCTAGTCGTACTTATTTCTCAGCAATACATCAATTATCCCCCACCAATCCATCAAATTTGTCAATTATTCACACCAATCAATTCAGTGTTAATAAATTATTAAATCAGTAAATCAATTAGTCAATCATTTCAGGAATAGGCCTATACAGTAGCCTATCAATCAGTTCTAAAATATTTTCAGTAATTACATATGACTGGTATTTGATTGGATCTGTTCTATAACAACAATGTAATGTTGCAGTGCTGGTCAGTAGACCCCTACCTCTTGGCACCACCTGAGGGGAGTCAATGCCCTGACGGGAGTCATTACCACAATGCTAACGGGACATGCTGTCGAAAGTGCCATGAAGGTAGGCCTTCTGTACTGTACTATATTACACTGCACTTATACAACTGGGCCTTTCCATTCCAGAGTGTAATGTGGGTGTAACTTATACTTTTCCATACACTATGCATTGAGTTGAAGATCAAATCCGCTTTAAAGGGAACAGTGCCACTGTTCGCCCCAAAACTAGGGTAACTATATGTCCTGGATTGTTTTATTTATTTATTTTTATTTCACCGTTATTTAACCAGGTCCCTAATTTTTGCCCTTTGTCCAACGTCCTGCAACCAAACAATCATGTCCCTCATTTTATCAACAAATTAAAACACTACTAATTTAGAAAAAAGCTTGATTTTTTTTATTTTTTAGACTTCCTATTAATTTGATGAGAATTTACATTCCAACCTGTCTCTTTTGCAATCAAGTTGCCCATATGACAATATACTATAGCATAAGGATGTGGTGCTGGTGATGTTAAAGGGGAAATCTGCAGTAACTACATCCATTTTTGGATTCAATTAATGACATTACATTGTTGTTATAGAAATACCTATTGATTTTTGAAGAATATAACTTAGAAATGCCCCATGAGCTTAGTTCAACTGTCGTACCCCATCAGAACCCAAAATATCAGCTTGTTTTACTACAATGTTTGTAAACAAAGTAAATGTTAACAAATATTGTATAGTCTCAAAACATGATTAAAACTATAATTTTGATATCATGGATGTTCAGTCCTTGCATAGCTCTGTCTATGAATTTGAGAGTGGTTACGTTTCTCCAGCCCCATCCCTCAACTTGTTTATGCTTTCTTATTGTTTCAACTGCTGATGGACGCTTCTAACACTTCTCCAATGTTGTTGAGATCTGATATCCTGCACAGCGCAAGAAGAGATGTAGGCCAATGTCATATCATCAACCAATCACATTTTTCAAATATTTTCGTGGCTAAATTCCAGCTAAACTTGGAGAGGACAGTTACCTACCGGTGTTTACAAAAAGCGTGTGTCTAACGAAGAGCTACAAAAGTAAGTAAACAGCCGTATTAGACTGAAAAATATAAGGTCATTTCGTCAAACTTTCCATGCTCATTAGTTGCTCATTCAACATATTTGATGCTACTTCACTCAATCCTGTTTTAAAAGTCTATTTTCTTTTCCCCTGAGAGGAACCAGAAATGTTTAATTGGCCAAATATTCCCAGATTTCCGTACAAAACAGCCACACAAGTGGTCTCTTGATTCTGGATCACCAAATGTTGCGCAAGGCAAAAGAGAAGGCTACGTGTGTTTCAAATGGCTCGCTCGGTGCAGCGAGGGAGATGTGTGTGTCTGTGTATTGATGTCAGAGGGGGAAAACCTATGTTTGCAGTAACTTCTTTGTTGTTATAATATCCCAAATGGATGTAGCAGTTTCACCAGTTAAGGATTCCAGCTTTAAACAAAAATCTTATTTCAAGATTCTACTCTTATTGTGTATAAAAGATGGCCGTTCAGTCGTCTATCACACGGTAGGCCTACATACTGTATACTATATTTGTCACTCTCTAGCCTAGTTTTAGCGCTGACATATTACCAGGTTTTACAGTAAATACATTTGCTGGATTGTGTTGCCTCCCCCTTAGTATGTATGCCTTGTGTTCTCCAGGGTTTAAGCTGAAGGAGCACTGCACTAAGGACGGCGAGAATAGCCAATGTGTCCCCTGTGAAGAGGGCAGGACGTACCGAGAGAAGAGTAACTATGTCAAGACCTGCCTCCGTTGTACACTCTGTGTTGGTACAGTACAGTTATTTAGTAACATTTTCAATGATTTACAATAATGTGCAATTATTTACAAAATACATAGGAAAAAAATGGCATCACTATAGATGGTCTCAATATGGTATGAAAGCAAATGTCTCTTGCCTTCTCTCTCTTTCTCTCTGTTCTGTTCTTCTTGGCTGTGTTGTTCCATACACCTGTAGACAATGAGGAAGAGGAGTCACCATGCAAGAAGAGTAGGAACACAGTGTGTCGCTGCAAAAAAGGCTTCTACAAAAATAGAATCAACTCGGAAACACGGGAGTGCCTCAGTTGCAAGACATGTGGACCTGGAGAGAGAGAAACACAACCATGTGAGTTTGTCTTGCTAGTGTGGTTCGTAATGTTTCCCGTTTTCCCACCAACCTGGTATTTACTTATGGATTACACAGTATAACGGTTATTACATAATAAGGACAACCCTTTGTTTTGTTCTACTAGTAGTATTATTTGTGTGTGTGTATGACAACGTTTGTGTGTGTACTGAGTGTACATACTGTTGTTGACAGGTACTCAAGAGAGTGACACAGTGTGTGAATGTAAGGACTTCTACTTCCGAGACAAGAAAAACAACAAGACCTGTCTTCCATGCAAAATGTGAGTACTGGCTTGTAAACAAGCTGACACTTTTTTGTCCGTTAAAACTCTTGGGTTCAGCCCTAGTATATAATTATACCCACAGGAAGAGCTGAATAGTAAGTATGCCTCTTCATCCATTAAATATCTTGGAGTAAATCAAACAAAAGATACACCCAAACTTTATGACATGAATTACGATCACATCAACAAGAAAATATATGATGACCTGGACAGGTGGAATTCACTTCCCTTGGATCTTAGTAGTAGAATTGAAACAAGCAAACTGCCGAGGTTACTGTATTTGTTCCAATCACTGCCCATAGAAATCCCGCCTAAACAGTTTAGGGAATGGAATAAACGGATATCAAGGTTTATCTGGAACAGTAAGAGACCAAGAGTTAGATATACAACATTACAATTACCAACAAATAGTGGGGGTATGGCCTTACCAAACCTAAAAGATTATTATGTGTCAGCCCAATGAGACCTCTGGGTTGGTGCAATTCAGAAAACGAATCCAAGTGGAAAGACATTAGACTACTTTGACAGACACCCATACAGTCCGTTTAGGTTAATAAGGGCATGGTAACAGAAATACAATAGACAAAATCAGTGGATTAATTTCTGTCTTAAGACATGGTTTAGGGTTGTTAAGCAAATTAATTTAGACAGAGAGGTCAAACTGCTGAGTTGGCCCACATACGACCCCAGCTTCATCCCTGCAATTCAGGACAGTAGATTTAAACAGTGGATGCAGAAAGGTATCACATGATTTTGTACAATTATAAGGAATGGGATCCTGGAGAATTTACAGGACCTAAGTAAAAAAACATGGCTTAGATGAACAACATTTTTACAGATCCATATAAGTTCAACACTATTTTTTAATATAGATAAAAGTGATTGACCCTCGAGCACGTCAAAAATGTATCCAAGTATTCACTAACGCATACAACTTGGGGAGTAACAAAAAAAACTATTTCAAATCTTTACTTGGGTATTCTACCCTCAAAGAAACATTCTACAAACTACATTAAACAGAAATGGGAGGAGGAACTTATCATGGAAATAACTGATGAAACATGGTTGAACATATTTGATTCTGAACTAAGCTCTACCAACTGAAGGACTTGGAGAGAATTCTGTTGGAAGAATGTTAAACGTTTCTTCATACCACCTAAACTGAAATCAAACCAGACTGGCTCCCAAAACCCTTGTTGGAGAGAATGCGGGCTATCAAGGGGGATCACTCTCATGTATTTTGGTCCTTCCCCACAATCAAAATTTACTGGGGAGAAATAAGATCTAACATTGAAAAAATAGTTTGATTTGACATAGAGCAAACATTAATTTCTTTTGTATTTGGGTGAAATGCCTGATAATTTACATAATAGAGAAAAGTACCTGTTGAAGGTGTTACTGGCAGCCAGTAAAAAGGCTACCACTAGGAAATGGCTACAAAAAGACCCTCCCACCGTGACACAATGGATATATATGGTTAAAGAAATACACCATATGGAGGGTATGACCTTTGCTTTAAGAACTCAAGAGGAGAGAGGGAAAATGGGTTTCATACTGTAAAATTGTATGATGGGTGCTGTACCTGCCAGACCTTTTTTGTTCTTTTACTTTATTTGTATTATTGTGTTGTTCAATAAAAACAAAGTAACAAAAAAAATGAACATTCTGCTTGTAAATGGGAAGTTTAATAGAAGCTATTTTTGTGCAACAAACATTGTGCAACAAACTTCTTTCCGTGGGTGAGTTAAAAAGGAAGAAGTATTTTGACATGTCAGCTGTTTTGTGGTCACACCAACCCTGGTCCTAGAGACATACAGTCAGTTGCTATGTAAGGTTGATTGGAGAAGGTCTGTGTGTCCAGGCTTTAGTTCCAGCCCAGCACTAACACACCTGATTCACCCTAATCTACTGCTTATCAATCAATCAATCAATGAAATGTATTTATAAAGCCCTTTTTACATCAGCCGATGTCACAAAGTGCTATACAGAAACGCAGCCTAAAACCCCAAACAGCAAGCAATGCAGATGTAGCAGCACAGTGGCTAGGAAACACCCCCTAGAAAGGCAGGAACCTAGGAAGAAACCTAGAGAGGAGCCAGGCTCTGAGGGGTGGCCAGTTCTCTTCTGGCTGTTCCGGGTGGAGATTATTACAGAACATGGCCAAGATGTTCAAATGTTCATAGATGACCAGCAGGGTCAAATAATAATAATCACAGTGGTTGTAGAGGATGCAACAGGTCAGTACCTGTACCTCAGGAGTAGATGTCAGTTGGCTTTTCATATATATATATATATATATATATATATATATATATATATACCCCCGGACAGGGCCAACCAGGCAGGATATAACCATATATCAAGACCATAGGCAGTGGTGACCACTGATAAAGCGCTGGTAACTGTCTCTTTCAGTGTTCTGTCTTTCCGGAGGGGGGTATGCTGCAACAGGATGGCCTGGATGGTTCTTCTGTAGAGCTCTTCCTCACATGACTCAACATTAATCATTTCCTCTTCAAACGGGCCACTTCCTCTTCAATAACATACCATTTCCTGTGTGCATTTTCTCTCCAGTTGTGAGCTGACTGCTGACTGCCAGCAGGAGTGTTCTTCAGGCACACATCCCACTCCCAATGGCGTTGCAAAACGTGAGTTTCTGATACTTTGTGGCTGGGTCTGGCTGGAAACATAGTTTGTTTATTTGGTGGGTCACAAGATACTTTGAAACTTTTTTTGGTTTTGCTTAAACATATTGGAACTACACTATTTCTGCCATAAGGGCTGCAGAATTTATTCATTCTCTGCATGTTTTCCCCTCTTTCCAGCCGAAGACACTGGATGGGATGTTTGGTCTCCCTACCTGTTGGCTGTGTCCGTCTGTGTTTGTGTGTTATTACTGGTGGTTGTGGGGATCATGGGCGTACTAGTGGTCCGACGGAAACCGAAGGGGTCTAGCTCCTTCCCCTCTGTTGAGATCACCTCTCAGGGCTCCGAGACGTCTACTCGGGTGAGATACATCTCTCACCTTTGACCCCTGACATCTCACATTTGACCTCTGACCTGACTGGACAAACCCAATCTGATAAAAACCTCTAAAAGGGTTGTATGGAGAAAAAATAGATATCATTTCAACTACTGTTTTGAATACCCAAGAGCATTTATAGTCTGTTTGCACCATAGTGCCAGGGAGGAAACCAATAGGATTTCCTTTATTGATTGTACTGTGTTCCCCGGGTTTAGGATGTACTGGTAGTGGATGCAGTTCTATATAGTAGAATTCTGATGTTTTCCATTTTCTGTGATTGTAGAGGCTGATCCAAGAGGACCCAGAGAACGTTCTCAACCAGAGTATCCCTTCATATAGCCCAGTGTGTGAGTGTGAACAGGAGCCCCTCAGCAAGCTACCGGACTGTGTCCCCAAGGAGACCAAGAGTAAGTGTGTGTGCATGTGCGTGCATGCGAACATGTCTGGGTGCACATGTTTCCCGATCTTATCAGGACTAGAATGTCCTGACGAGTCATCAGAATGTCCTGACAAGGTAGGACAACAAGAACAATTCTGGAAAGTGAGGACTTTTTTTAAGGTTAGGGTTTGGTTAGGTTAAGGGTTAGGATTTTGAATGGAAATATGTTTTTACTCTCCAAGAAGTCCTGAGAATTCATGAAAACAAAGCTGTATGTGTGTGTGTGTTGGAATGTGATTTTTTTTTTTAATACACTACATGGCCAAAAGTATGTGGACACCTGCTCGTCGAACATCTCATTCCAAAATTATGTGCATTAATATGGAGTTGGTCCCCCCTTTGCTGCTATAACAGCCTCCACTTCTGGAAAGGCTTTTCACTAGATGTTCGAACATTGTGATCTTAGGCTTGTGTGCAGCTGCTCGGCCATGGAAACCCATTTCATGAAGCTCCCGACTAACAGTTCTTGTGCTGACGTTGCTTCCAGAGGCAGTTCGGAACTGGGTAGTGAGTGTTGCAACCGAGGACAGACTAGTTTTGCGCACTTCAGCACTCAGCGGCCCCGTTTTGTGAGCTTGTGTGGCCTATCACTGTGCAGCTGAGCCGTTGTTGCTCCTAGATGTTTCCACTTCACAATAACAGCACTTACTGTTGACCTCGGCATCTCTAGCAGGGCAGAAAGTTGACGAACTGACTTGTTGTAAAGGTGGCATCCTATGACGATGCCACTTTGAAAGTCACTGAGCTCTTCAGTAAGGCCATTCTACTGCCAATGTTTGTCTATGAAGATTGCATGGCCGTGTGCACAATTTTATACACCTGTCAGCAACGGGTGTGGCTGAAATAGCTGAATCTACTCATTTGAAGGGGTGTCCACATATTTTTGGCCATGTAGTCTATATTGAACTCTATTTTAATCTCTCTACCCTATCACCTCTCTGTTCCTCTCCCTCCAGTCTCTGAGTTGATCTACTCGGTGTTGGACCAAGTCCCCCCACGTCATGTGAAGGAGCTGGTGCGTTCGCTGGGTGTGAGTGACATAGTGATAGAGAGGGCTGAGAATGACCACCTCCGTGACACTAAGGAAGCCCAGTACCAGATGCTGAGAATCTGGGCTAAGGGAAATGCGCAGGGAGGGGGAGAGGTGCTAGCACGCCCTCTACTGTACCATCTGCTGGATAAGCTGAGAGACATGGACCTGGGAGGGACTGCAGAGGAGCTGGAGACCAAGTATGGAGATCAGTAGAGGGAGAGAGATGCAGACCGTATAGACCAAGTAGGGGACCCAGGTTTCTCTTCTCTATGTCGAATCAAAAGAGAAACCGAGAGGGACCAAGACTATTCATCATATGTATAGGATAATTAGGGGAGGGAGAGAGAGATGGGGGAGGTGCTAATGGGGAGAGAGAAGATCAGCCACATCCCCTTGTCCCCGACTTCACTTGTGTAGACCTGAGAGAATAGGATTGGTACAGTGTAAGCAATATGGTAGTTGTTCCACCTGGTCCAGATCTCATAGACTAAGGTGGAAGTGTTGCCATGCTTTCATAAATGTCATAATGTATTATATAACCTTTTGGCAATGAGGCTGATTATTGATTAGCAACCATACTGTTCTTATATGTTTTTCAAATATATATATATATATTCTTTGCACATTCGAACCAATGAGGAAACGTATGTTTATAAAAAGCAGTTTTAGACAGTGCTGTTTGTAAAACAGGCAAACTTGTAATCTGTCACACACAGGTATGAGAACCACACTAACAATTGAGTTAAACACTGTTTAGAGTAATACAGATTTAACACCCATCTATAGTATTACAGTTCTATATTACTGAGTATTAGGTGGCGATAGGTAGCCAGTAACTGAAAGGTTGCTGGTTCGAATCCCTGAGCTGATAAGGTGAAAAGAATCTGTCTGTGCCATTGAGCAAGGCACTTAACCATACTTGCTCCTGTAAATCGCTCTGGATAAGGATGCCTAAAATGTAAATGTTAAATGTATTATTTAATGGTGTTGCAGTAGTACTCAAGCTAATATTTCGATAGGAATCTGTTTAGCTTTTATCTTCCCTGTCTCTATCTTGCATTAATCAACCACAAACATATCAAAAAGATATTAGCATTATATGTCATATTTGAAGTCTTTGTATTGGTTTGTATATGGTTATTAATACTGCATAGGAGGATGTTGTATATTTGAATGGTTCTTTGATAAGTTGCTGCTTGGGCGTGAAATTCAAACTACTGTAGTTTTGCTGTCTTTTACTACTGTCTTGATGTGCATATTCTTGTTTTACAAAATAGGCTAGGGATGTATCAATCTGTCATATTTTTTTACTATTCAGTGTACAGTGCATTCCTCCTCGAACAATCACACCCATCTAGGTTGTCTCTGTGCCATGGCTTTTGATCACCACAAGTGATTGATTCTTATATCTGTACAGTAATAGTTGTGTCAGTACTGTTAGGGCACAGACAGGTCTTCTGCAGGTGTTATCCCTGAGTTATTGACATTCCTTAAAGCCCCATCATCATGCTGTCCTTATTCAGGATCACTTAGTCAGAGGACACACCTGTCACTCTGCAGGGCAGACTGTTCTCTGGGAGACTTAACATGGAAACTAGGGATGGGTAGATGGATGGATGGATAGATAGATAGCACTCACGTTTCTAGTTTTTAATGTCAGGTGCACAAGTACAGTGAAATACCATGTATTGTATTTTATCATATTTTACAGCACTTTTTAACATTGAATTGTTACAGGTGATTTTACTAAAGACGAACTAGTTTTATTCTCAAATCACAGGCATTGATTTGTTTTGATTAAGGTATGAACAAAGTTGATCAATTGTATATATTTTAAAAATAAAAAATCCCTTGTAAAAATGACCTGGTATGCAGTTGTTATTATGACTGTAAGTGTTAGCTACTGTTCTATTCAGTGTATGACTGTGTTAGCTACTGTTCTATTCAGTGTATGACTGTGTTAGCTACTGTTCTATTCAGTGTATGACTGTGTTAGCTACTGTTCTATTCAGTGTATGACTGTAAGTGTTAGCTACTCTTCTATTCAGTGTATGACTGTGTTAGCTACTGTTCTATTCAGTGTATGACTAAGTGTTAGCTACTGTTCTATTCAGTGTATGACTGTAAGTGTTAGCTACTGTTCTATTCAGTGTATGACTGTGTTAGCTACTGTTCTATTCAGTGTATGACTAAGTGTTAGCTACTGTTCTATTCAGTGTATGACTGTGTTAGCTACTGTTCTATTCAGTGTATGACTAAGTGTTAGCTACTGTTCTATTCAGTGTATGACTGTGTTAGCTACTGTTCTATTCAGTGTATGACTGTGTTAGCTACTGTTCTATTCAGTGTATGACTAAGTGTTAGCTACTGTTCTATTCAGTGTATGACTTCAGCATATATTATGTATAGCTTTGTTTTCTTGCTCATTAATTGCATGTCTGGCTGTGTGGTCTGTGTGTGTGTATGACGGTGTAATGGTGTGTATAACTTCTGGTATGTAGTCTCTGCATTCCTCGACGTAGCATTAACTTATTAAATTATACTTCTCACGCTCCCTCTCTGTCTTTGGCTCTCTTTTTATCATTATCCTGTCCTCTCTCTCCCTCCCTGTCTCTTCACCTGTCGCCACATCCCCTCTAACCTGTTCCACTTCCCTTCCCACGTCCTCTACATGTCTGCTGATCTGTCTGTCATTTGACATTTATAATCTTTTTCAATCACCTCGTTCCTCAGTCAACTACCATTCTGTGTCTCACTCTCTGTTTTATAAACCTTATAGGCGGCCCTCTTCACGTCTCTCTAGGTAGAGGCTCCTCAGACAGGGTTTTAGAGTACATGATCACTTCCTGTAGAACTATTACCTCCTCAGAATGATCGATATCACTGATTGACATGAAACAACACAAACCACCTAGTCAAAATAAATGAATCAGCGCCACTCTCATAACAAATACCACTGCTACACATTAACTAGGCCGTAGCGCAGGTGAGTTATTTTAGGAATCCTGTTGTTCTCGTCAGGCCAGTTAGAGGGCAGGGGTGCTAGAGAAAGGGAGGGAAGGAGGCGGGATAGGGAGGGACTGAATCAAAGAGAGAAAGAGTGAGAGAGCCAACAGAAAAGAAAGATGACTGTCTGAATCAAGATGGATCCAACCAAACCCAGGTAATTAATTTTACTTTATTTTATTACCGTAGAAGTAGACTTGTGAAGACACAATGGAACATTGTATCTTTTATTATTACACTTAATCAATGCCTTGACAATCTGACGTTTCTTCTTTGTATAATAATCAGTATACTTATATTGTGTTGTAATGTGTTAGTTTTATGCTGTGTGTTGATTTGAGGTTCCCCTCAGAACTAACACAGACCAACAGGTGTCAACCCAAAAAGACGAGTGTGTTTCAATGATACTTGAAGTCACCAGCATTAATGGATTTTTACTAGTGAGATATAGTGGATGTAAACAGTTGGTTAACATAGTTTAAAATTGTTTTTTTATTTAACCAGGTAGGCCAGTTGAGAACAAGTTCTCATTTACAACTGGGACCTGGCTAAGATAAAGCAAAGCAGTGCGACAGAAACAACAACACAGAGTTAGCCTCCCTGTGGCTCAGTTGGTAGAGCATGTTGTTTGTAATGGTGTTTGCAACGCCAGGGTTGTGGGTTCGATTCCCACAGGGGGCCAGTACAGGGGAAAATATGTATAAAATGAATTGAAATGTATGCATTCACTACTGTAAGTCACTCTGGATAAGAGCGTCTGCTAAATGACAAAAAAAACGAGTTACACATGGGATAAACAAACTTACAGTCAATAACACAATAGAAAAATCTATATACAGTGTGTGCAAATGTAGTAAGATTGGGGAGGTAAGACAATAAATAGGCCATAGTAGCGAAGTAATTACAGTTTAGCAAATAAACACTGGAGTGATAGATGAGCAGATGATGATGTGCAAGTAGAAATACTGGTGTGCAAAAGAGCAGAAAGTAAATAAAAACAATATGGGGATGAGGTAGGTAGATTGGGTGGGCTATTTACAGATGGGCTATGTACAGCTGCAGCGATCGGTTAGCTGCTCAGATAGCTGATGTTTAAAGTTACTGAGAAAAATATAAGTCTCCAGCTTTAGTTATTTTTGCATTTCGTTCCAGTCATTGGCAGCAGAGAACTGGAAGGAAAGGCGGCCAAAGGGGGAATTGGCTTTGGGGATGACCAGTGAAATATACCTGCTGGAGCGCGTACCATGGGTGGGTGTTGTTATCGTGACCAGTGAGCTGAGATAAGGCGGAGCGTTACCTAGCATAGACTTATAGATGACCTGGAGCCAGTGGGTCTGGCGACGAATATGAAGCGAGGGCCAGCCAACGAGGGCATACAGGTCACAGTGGTGGGTGGTATAACGGGCTTTGGTGACAAAGTGGATGGCACTGTGATAGACTGCATCCAATTTGCTGAGTAGAGTGTTGGAGGCTATTTTGTAAATGGCATCGCCGAAGTCAAGGATCGGTAGGATAGTCAGTTTTACAAGGGTATGTTTGGCAACATGAGTGAAGGATGCTTTGTTGCGCAATAGGAAGCCGATTCTAGATTTCATTTTGGATTGGAGATGCTTAATGTGAGTCTGGAAGGAGAGTTTACAGTCTAACCAGATACCTAGGTATTTGTAGTTGTCCACATATTCTAGGTCAGAACCGTCCAGAGTAAAATCTGGACCCCTACAAATCAGCTGGGCTAGACAATCTGGACCCTCTCTTTTAAAATGATCCACCGCAATTGTGGCAACCCCTGTTACTAGCCTGTTCAACCTCTCTTTCGTATTGTCTGAGATCACTAAAGATTGGAAAGCTTCCGCAGTCATCCCCCCCAAATATTAAAATATTAAACAATAAATAATAATAATAATAAAAAAATATCTATAAAAAAAAAAATATATATATATATATACAGAGAGGGAAAAAGTATTTGATCCCCTGCTGATTTTGTACGTTTGCCCACTGACAAAGAAATGATCAGTCTATAATTTTAATGGTAGGTTTAATTTGAACAGTGAGAGACAGAATAACAAGAAAAAAATCCAGAAAAACACATGTCAAAAATGTTATAAATTGATTTGCATTTTAATGAGGGAAATAAGTATCTGACCCCTCTGTAAAACATGACTTAGTACTTGGTGGCAAAACCCTTGTTGGCAATAACAGAGGTCAGACGTTTCTTGTAGTTGGCCACCAGGTTTGCACACATCTCAGGAGGGATTTTGTCCCACTCCTCTTTGCAGATCTTCTCCAAGTCATTAAGGTTTCGAGGCTGACGTTTGGCAACTCGAACCTAGGCGAGTGAGAACATATTTGGGAGGAAATGCCCAGGTATTTCTTACAGTCCCTCCACTCTAGTAGGGTGCTGTAAATCACAAAGGTTTTGGCTATGTTGCCCACTTCACTAAAGTTATTAATGAATATAATTGAGTTTAGGGGCAATGAACCACAGGATTGGGCTTCTATCTGAATCCACGTTGACTCTTGTCTGTTTGTGGTCCATGTTAGCATGTTGTGGATTTGGGCAGACCAGTAGTACAATTGAAGGGAGGGAAGGGCAAGACCACCCTTAGATTCAGGTTTCGATAGAGTGGAGAACTTGATCCTAGGTTTTTTATTGCTCCATATAAATTTGGTGATGCTTTGGTTAGTTGTTTTGAAAAAGGAAACTGGGAGATAGCATGGGAGCATCTGAAATAAATAGTTCAGTCTAGGGAGGATGGTCATACGGATGACATTAATTCTTCCTACTAAGCTAATTGGGAGGGAGATCCAGGTTTGGAGATCGTTCTTGATTCGATCCAGGAGTGGAAGATCATTTTCCTTGAAAAGGCTATTCAGATCTGGTGTTATGAAGATCCCAAGGTATTGAAAACCCTGTGTCTTCCATTGGAATGGACATAGTGTCTTCATAGAGCTGGTGAGTGTAATATTGAGAGGGCAGACAGTGGATTTGTTAAAATGTATCTTATAACCTGAAAACTTGCCATACTGAGCAATTGTGTCTAAAATGGGAGGGATTTCTCAGGGTTGGATATGTAGAGCAATACGTCATCCATGTAGAGTGAAATCTTGTGCTGCATGCCGCCTGCAGAAACACCCATAATACTTGGATTGCTCCTTATCAAATCTGCCAGAGGCTCCGCCCCCAACAAGTAGAGCAGGGGGGACAGCGAGCACCCTCGTCTTGTGCCCCATCCCAAAGGGAATCTGTCAGAGTTCAGTCCGTTTGTAGTCACCATGGCATTTGGATGAGAGTATAGTGATTTGATCCATTTAATAAAGTTTGGGCCCATATTGAACTTTTCTACTCCATCCTGTCGAACGCCTTCTCAACATCCAGTGAAGCCAGCAGGACAGGGGTCTTCTGTGCGTTTACTTGATCAATAATATCAAAAAGACGGCGAATGTTATCAGAAGACTATCTGTCTCTAATAAATCCAGTTTGGTCCGCTTTTATTATTTTGGGAAGAAGAGTGTTTAGTCTTTTGGCGAGCAATTTGGTAACTATTTTGTAGTCGAAATCCAACAAGCTTATGGGCCGGAAGGACGAGCAGGATAGAGGGTCCTTGTCTTTTTTGAGAAACACTGTAATGCGAGCTGTGTGCATTGAGTCTGGGAAAAATCCTCCAGCATTGGCATGAAAATAGGGCTAAGCTGCTACCCTGCCTTTCTAAAGTCTTCGAAAGCCAAGTTAACAAACAGATCACCGACCATTCCGAATCCGACCATACCTTCTCCGCTATGCAATCTGGTTTCCGAGCTGGTCACGGGTGCACCTCAGCCACGCTCAAGGTCCTAAACGATATCATAACCGCCATCGATAAAAGACAAAACTGTGCAGCCGTCTTCATCGACCTGGCCAAGACGTTCGACTCTGTCAATCACTGCATTCTTATCGGCAGACTCAACAGCCTTGGTTTCTCAAATGACTGCCTTGCCTGGATCACCAACTACTTCGCTGATAGAGTTCAGTGTGTCAAATTGGAGAGCCTGTTGTCTGGACCTCTGGCAGTCTCTATGGGGGTGCCAGAGGGTTCAATTCTCGGGCCGACTCTTTTCTCTGTATACATCAATGATGTCGCTCTTGCTGCGGGTGATTCCCTGATCCACCTCTACGCAGACGACACCATTCTGTATACGTCTGGCCCTTCTTTAGACACTGTGTTTTAAAATATATATATATATTTAACCAGGTAAGCTAGTTGAGAACAAGTTCTCATTTACAACTGTGACCTGGCCAAGATGATATCTATGAGGGTGCCCGTGTTTACAGATTTAGGGTTGTACCTGGTAGGTTCCTTGATAATTTGTGTGAGATTGAGGGCATCTAGCTTAGATTTTGGGGTGGCCGGGGTGTTAAGCATATCCCAGTTTAGGTCACCTAACAGTACAAACTCTGAAGACAAATGGGGGGGCAATTAATTCACATATGGTTTCCAGGGCACAGCTGGGGGCTGAGGGGGGTCTGTAACAAGCGGCAACAGTGAGAGACTTATTTCTGGAAAGGTGGATTTTTAAAAGTAGAACCTCGAACTGTTTGGGCACAGACCTGGATAGTAAGACAGAACTCTGCAGGCTATCTCTGCAGTAGATTTCAACTCCTCCCCCTTTGGCAGTTCTATCTTGGCGGAAAATGTTGTAGTTGGGGATGGAAATTTCAGAATTTTTGGTGGCCTTCCTAAGCCAGGATTCAGACACGGCTAGACATTAGGGTTGGCGGAGTGTGCTAAAGCAGTGAATAAAACAAATTTAGGGAGGAGGCTTCTGATGTTAACATGCATGTAACCAAGGCTTTTACGGTTACAGAAGTCAACAAATGATAGCGCCTGGGGAATAGGAGTGGAACTGGAGGCTACAGGGCCTGGGTTAACCAGAGGAACAGAAGAACAGAGGAGGAGTAGGATAGTCTAGTGTAGTGCGCTGTGGACAGAGAATAAAAGGAGCAGATTTCTGGGTGTGGTAGAATAGATTCAGGGCATAATGTACAGACAATGGTATGGTAGGATGTGAGTACAGTGGAGGTAAACCTAGGCGTTGAGTGACGATGAGAGAGGTTTCGTTTCTGGAGGCACCAGTTAAGCCAGGTGAGGTCTCCGCATGTGTGTGGGGTGGGACAAAAGAGCTATCTAAGGCATGTTGAGTGGGACTGTGGGCTCTACAGTGAAATAAAACAATAAGAACTAGCCGAGACAGCCGTAGACAAGGCATATTGACATTAGAGAGAGCCATAAAGCAATCACAGGAGAGCTAAGACAACAGTGGGTAAATGGCGATGAATGGGCAGAGTGGGTCAGTCATGAGTGTCTGTGGTTAAATCACTGACGTCATGGAGCAGACATTTTGATGTTCGGCACTGTGGCGGGGATTGTGTGTGTATGTGTGAGAGAGACTAGTTACGCTCTCTGAAAGTATGCAGTGTGTGTGTATCTCGTATCATGGGTGTGTTATTCACTGCT